>NC_137813.1:1425139-1462639 GCF_963921795.1 Nannobrachium achirus | reverse complement strand
AGAGTGTGTGTTCAGTAACAGTGTTAAATAGCTCTATATTGTGACAGTAATCATTGCTATAGAGTGTTCAGTAACAGTGTTAAATAGCTCTATATTGTGATAGTAATCATTGCTATAGAGTGTGTGTTCAGTAACAGTGTTAAATAGCTCTATATTGTGACAGTAATCATTGCTATAGAGTGTGTGTTCAGTAACAGTGTTAAATAGCTCTATATTGTGACAGTAATCATTGCTATAGAGTGTTCAGTAACAGTGTTAAATAGCTCTATATTGTGACAGTAATCATTGCTATAGAGTGTTCAGTAACAGTGTTAAATAGCTCTATATTGTGACAGTAATCATTGCTATAGAGTGTTCAGTAACAGTGTTAAATAGCTCTATATTGTAGGGTGTTTCAGGTTCTCTCCATGAGTTCTTTAGTAACAAAACGTGCATTTTCAGGTTTGGAGACCAAATCCAAACTCATACAGGGAAAAGAAAAAAGAAAAAAAAGTGACACAAAGAAATGTAAACGGGTCAAAATGAGGCTGATAAATGGGTTTTCTTCCCAGATTGGCTGGCATTTGACCACCCACCTGAACATGTATTTTCTTTTTATTAGAGAGCTGGAGAGTTGGGCAATACAGTCAGCAGCCAATCATCAGAATATGTGCTTTAACCTTTTAACCAACTAAACATAAAAGGTTTTTGTTGTAACCAAGTTTAAGTCATTTTTTTAAATTGTGAAAATGTCAAGCTCACAACACAAGCACTGTGAGCTTGTAGATCGGACATTTCGTTATCATGGTGGGACATAACAATGAGCAAGGATTTGTCAGTAGACTCACAGCAAAGCGACACGGCCACCCAAAGCCAAACCCTGCTGTATTTGTTTAAGACAATCTACTGTCTCCACCACAGTGATACCAGAGAAAGGTTTGGTAGCACCGTTTAACGTTATTTAAATCCAACGTCTGTTCAGACACGGAGCACAAACAATGCAGAGATAATCTGGATAACAGTCAAATTAATCAAACTGACCGTTTGTCTTCTACAGAGAGGAGAGGACACACGAGGTGAATGAGCTTTATAGTATTTACGAAGCAGTAATGTGGTGTAATAGTGTGCGGATATGAACATACATATTAATGCACACAGATTACATTTATTTACATATTTGGTAGGCTATTTGATAGACATTAAATACATAGTATTTATTTAGTATTTATTTGTATTTTTTTCTGGAAGCAGTCAAAACGATGCATGGAACGATTGTTGCACAAAAACACATTTTACCAAATGCTTTACACCTGTTCTAAACCTGCGACAATAAAGATCTGATTTAGTCTATAGGCCTATAATCTGACGTTTTGCACATGATTCTATTATAGTAGGCCAGGCCTAACCTATTGGCCTACGTGGTTCTTTTTAGCAAACGACATCGTCATATGATTATAGCCTATAGGCCTGTTGAGTGCATGTAATATTGACCAGTGGTGTGATATGGATTTTAGAAGTGGTGCCCCTCTAAATTCGTGATGTGATGATTCATGTGCGTGCATGTGAGGCGCACGTGCGTGCAGCTAAATAAGTCTGGGCTCGCTCACGGCATCTCACTCCTGATGACTGAATGGTTAAAGTAGGCTATATTGTCACACGGCTCGTGCGTGTGCTCGTGCATGTGTCCGCATATAGACACAAGGAGGATGTGTCTGTTTGATGACTGTGTGTCTGTGCGCGTAAAAAACAACTCTTTATGAGTCTGATTGTTGTCAGATGTTGCCGCAACGCTATAGACCCAACCATAGACCATATAGTCAATAATAAATATACGATATTATGTTGAATAGCGTGAATCGCCCTGAAAAACCACTTACAGGCAGCAGCCGTTCGCAACTGGTAAAAAAAAACTAACCTAGCCCAACCCTACCCTCCCCTGCCCCTTCTTTGTAGGCTATATACTTATTTACTTACTGTTTAGACTCTTTTTTCCTTTTCTTTACATATCTACTGCATAGTACTGTGTTCTATTCGTCTGTCATTCAATGTTATGAGATACTTAAATGGTTTCCAGTGGAAATAAGCTTAGTCTTTTCATGGATCTCCTTTTAGTAGACCTTGTACCAGTGAACTGTACCGTCATGAAACTGTACCTTTTCCTATGCAAACTTCTAATAAAGTCTTCAATCAAAATCCATCAATCAAAAATCAAAACAGCGTCGCAGTTCTGACAATGGAACTATAGGGGGGGGGGCGCTTGTTTTCGGTGGGATGATGACGGAGGCGCGCCAGCGTTGTATTATAATAAACACAATCTGATCTAGCAAGCATGACATAGGCTATTTATTATAACCACTAATTCACTATGAAGTGTCTTTAATTATAATTAAAGTAAAAAATAGTCAAGCTTCCATTGTCAGAACTGCGACGCTGTTTTGATTCACGCTGTTGAATAGGCCTAGTTCTGAAGCGTCATTTTACCAAGCCTCTGCTTTGTTTCGCCTTTAAATCCTTACTGCAGGCGCTGGTCAGTGTTCAACATCTCAGTAGACTAGCAGATATCCTAATCCTATGAAGACTTTAAAAAATGACACCTCTTTGATCTTTATGTTGTGAGGAAAGACAGAAGAACTGCGTTCAAGAGCAACGAAAATGTTCATTTGAATGAATTGTAGGTCCATAATCCGTCCATTATAATCCATAATGTAGGCCTATAACATTAGAAACAAGACATGAACGTTCAGACAAACTCTGAAATGACAAAATATTAACAATGGAGAGAGCGAAAAAAAAAATGAATTCAGAAGAAAGTGTTTTAATTTTCTTTAGACGCCAATCTAAACACCACGCGCCATGCAGACTTGGCGCGCGGCGCGGCGCATCAAACCCATGAGGACGCCAGATCTTGGTGGCGCGCTGGAGGCCTGTGTGTGAGTTTGATTAATTGATTGATTGAATATTTTTAAATAAAATAAATGACAGTACAGTTATATATATAAACCTTAACTTAGGCTGTTCTCAAAACTGTCCAAGCTGTTCCAGAATCAGCCAATCTACAAACAGAGACACGGTGAGCTGTGGTCGTTCGGTCCATTTATTAGTTCAGGATCTAAGAAAAGGGACATTATTATTTATATTTCTGTTATTAATATATCTGCGCGCTCAATGTCGTTGTGACATCATTGGTCTCTGGATAAACTATAGAACAACATGTTGGCCAATATTCTAATATTGCCTAATAATAATAGTAGCCTATATCCAATACTGATTTCATTGTATTGAGTGGCATTTTCACAAAGATGTTTGTTTAAAGATAAAAAAGGAATTGTCATTGAGAGTGAAATGCATCATTAATTAAAATGTATAGAGTTATGTTAGCCTACTACTTGTAAACGCTAACCGAAAAGCGTTGATATTATAAAGATGGATTCAGAATGATGTTGGCCTACATCTCCAAAAGCATACAAGCTACTAAGCTACTAAGCAAAGGCTACTAAGCTAGAAGTAAATCTGTAAAGTAAATATATATCCGCTAGACCGCTACAGAGTAAAAGTAAATCTCTGTAAAGTAAATATTGAACCTTGAACAAAGAGAGACAGTTTGACACACACACAGAGAGACATAATTATGTTAATTAGGCCTAGCCTATTATATGTATTATGACATTATGATGACAGGCCTTCATTGGCACGTGGAAACACTAAACGGTTAGAAAAGGCTAATATACAGTAACTGAACATAATAGCATCGAATGTAATATAATAGAAGGGTTAGGGCTAACCCTGTAGCATATAAGTGTAAATGTAATATAATAGAAGGGTTAGGGCTAACCCTGTAGCATATAAGAATGTAATAGAATAGAAGGGTTAGGGCTAACCCTGTAGCATATAAGAATGTAATAGAATAGAAGGGTTAGGGCTAACCCTGTAGCATATAAGAATGTAATAGAATAGAAGGGTTAGGGCTAACCCTGTAGCATATAAGAATGTAATAGAATAGAAGGGTTAGGGCTAACCCTGTAGCATATAAGAATGTAATAGAATAGAAGGGTTAGGGCTAACCCTGTAGCATATAAGAATGTAATATAATAGAAGGGTTAGGGCTAACCCTGTAGCATATAAGAATGTAATAGAATAGAAGGGTTAGGGCTAACCCTGTAGCATATAAGAATGTAATAGAATAGAAGGGTTAGGGCTAACCCTGTAGCATATAAGAATGTAATAGAATAGAAGGGTTAGGGCTAACCCTGTAGCATATAAGAATGTAATAGAATAGAAGGGTTAGGGCTAACCCTGTAGCATATAAGAATGTAATAGAATAGAAGGGTTAGGGCTAACCCTGTAGCATATAAGAATGTAATAGAATAGAAGGGTTAGGGCTAACCCTGTAGCATATAAGAATGTAATAGAATAGAAGGGTTAGGGCTAACCCTGTAGCATATAAGAATGTAATAGAATAGAAGGGTTAGGGCTAACCCTGTAGCATATAAGAATGTAATAGAATAGAAGGGTTAGGGCTAACCCTGTAGCATATAAGAATGTAATAGAATAGAAGGGTTAGGGCTAACCCTGTAGCATATAAGAATGTAATAGAATAGAAGGGTTAGGGCTAACCCTGTAGCATATAAGAATGTAATATAATAGAAGGGTTAGGGCTAACCCTGTAGCATATAAGAATGTAATAGAATAGAAGGGTTAGGGCTAACCCTGTAGCATATAAGAATGTAATAGAATAGAAGGGTTAGGGCTAACCCTGTAGCATATAAGAATGTAATAGAATAGAAGGGTTAGGGCTAACCCTGTAGCATATAAGAATGTAATAGAATAGAAGGGTTAGGGCTAACCCTGTAGCATATAAGAATGTAATAGAATAGCATATAAGTGTAAAGCAGTGGTGCTTATTCAGAACGCGAAATGCGATTTAAAGCAATTTGCACAATGATGCTGTCCAGTACCTGAACTGTAGTAGAGCAGGTAAATATACATATAGGCCTATAATATAATATATAACATATATATAATATATATTATATATAATATATATAATATACATATAGGCCTATAATATAATATATAACATATATATCATATATATTATATATAATATATATAATATACATATAGGCCTATAATATAATATATAACAGCCTACGTGAGCTCATGATATGTGCACATCCTAAACAACTTGATTACTGGTGTGTATGTGTTTTCTTTTTTTAAGAATATTTCAATATGTTTTCAACAATCACATTTCTTTTAGGCTGCAACTGGCAGCAGAAAGAAAGGCGAAATTTCTGTTCAACTGTTTCAGCTTCGTGCGTCTGTGTATATTAACCACTGGTTCTCAAACCTTTTAAGGACCCCTAAATTAATGTGTATTTGGCTGCAGACCCCCATCTGAAAAGTCTTTGTGCCTAGGACCCCCATACAAGTACTTTGAGCTATAGGACCCCCATTTAAGTTTTATGGTGTTAACATTTTTCAAAGAATGTCGAGTTGTTGTTGAAACTAAAAAGAAAAGAAAAAAAGATGAAGATATATATAGGGCCCTGGGGGTCCCTGGACCTCAATATGAGAACACCTTATTAGACCATGGACCACCTTAATTCAGAGAGTATATACAAATGGAACCAAATGGACCAATAACAGTCCATTTGGTTCCATGTGTACACTCTCTGAGAGTCTGAGTTACAATCACATATAGGGATCCATTGGTTGGTTCCTATTTTCTGGGGAGCCCCTGGAACCCCCCCAAGGACCCCTGGGGGTCCCCGGACCCCACCTTGAGAACCAATGGCATAAACGTCAGACACAACAGCTTCTCTGATCTGCAAACCTTTCAGCTCCTGACCAAAAATAGAAATGTGACCCAAAACAGATCTGCAAGCTCACATGCAGAGTGCTTCCTAATGCAACGCTGCATGTGAGCTTGTAGATCTGCTATTTTTCCACTATACTTCTTAATCACATGTTTTCTCATTTAGGACATTTATTTTATTATCTTTATTTTTAAATTATTTTGGGGGAAAAAATAGGATTTGTTTTAAACTTACGACAAAATGTGAATGTTTGGAGATTTATTTTTGAAAATCTTTTGAAATGATAATAAAAAACAGAATGTAGGAAAAATAAAAAAATAAAGCAGTATTTACTTGCGACCTACAAATTTGTCCAGGACCCACATATGGGTCGCAACCCACTGTTTTGGAAACAGCAGCTCAGTCTATTTAAACCTCTGTGTGTTTACACTGTAAACACATTCTGTCTCACATGTCTCTGAGGTTAAAAACGTAAAGTAGAACTATAACGTGGGTTTTATTATTTTTCTGATGACATTATGTTGGTTCGACTGTTACAGAGACAGTTGGTCATGTGTTTGATGTCTCACTAACATTATTATTAGCTGTTTCTCATACAGACTGTGAACATGTTTTAACCAAACCTCCAAAGGAGCAACAACAGACCTATATTCTGCTGAGAATCTTAAAGGAGTAGTTCACCCCCAAAATGAACTGTGAACTACTCCTTTAAGGTCTAGGTTTCCATATTGTGTGTGTGTGTGTGTGTGTGTGTGTGTGTGTGTGTGTGTGTGTGTGTGTGTGTGTGTGTGTGTGTGTGTGTGTGTGTGTGTGTGTGTGTGTGTGTGTGTGTGTGTGTGTGTGTGTGTGTGCGCGCGCGAGCGCGCTCTTTATTGTGTTGCGTTGTGAGCTAAAATCAACATGACATAATCTAATCTAGACATATGCATCCATTAATAGAGTTACATCTAATTAACAGGTCCAGCTCATTAATAGCAGGCCTCATTAAACCTTGCATGGTGAACTGCATCTTGTAGATCAACTGTTTGTTAACATCACACCTCTGACTGCTCTGGTGCAGAGAACCTCTTAAAGCTGTGTCCTATCATCACACTGACCAACGCTGACAACATTGACATCTCCATGTCAATGTTGTCCCTCATTGACATGGAGCAGAAATAAAATGTTATTCTGCATGCAACCCATTGTATAAAATGTCCTTCTAGATCAGTGCTTATCAAACTTTTTCATGTCCAGTTCCCCCAAAACGACATGTATTTGACCCCAGACCCCATCTCAAAATATGTTGTTCCAGGGACCCCAGAGATTTGAGTTACTAAAGTTTGCTTTGAAAATGATATATTCAAAGATGTGCACATACATGCACATTTTCAAGATTTTTCAAAAATAGCAGATCTACAAGCTCAATAGTAGATCTACAAGTTTGTATGAGCTTGTAGATTTTTGAAAAACCTTGAAAATCTGCTATTATGAATATCATAAAATAATTCCAGCTCTTAATGGGTAAAATGTATCACATCCTGGCTGTTCACATCTGCCTGATAGCTGCTGACAAACAACGCAGCATTGAGGAGTGCTAAAATGAAGAACATGTTGCATTGATTGATTGAAGACCTCATGAACAGGTTGCAAAAAGTACAAAGGTACGGTTATAGCCTACAATAATGCTAAAAGGATAACACTATAAGCCTTGTTTCCATTGTGGTCTATACTGTAGGCCTATGTGTATTGAATTCATCAAGACATACAGTATAAAGACATACATTACTATACAGGTAAACCTCAACACTAAAGAGCAGTAAAAGCATTAAGTGTTAGTAAGTGTGTTGTAAGTACAGTAGAGTTGCTATTATGTGGTTTACATAAACAAACCCCCGACTGTTTCCACATGCAGACCTTATACTTAGTTTAGTGGTTTAATTACAATCAGTCAAATATGATAAAACTGGAAAAACATGTCGACAGACAGAGAGCCTCCAGTACATTTATTAAAGTCTAACTCCTCGAATAACTGATAAAGATTTCTGTTAGTTGTTCAATAAGGTGATGACAGCAGCAGTAACAGAGCTCTTTTTTATTTTTCATTGAGCGGTGGTAAACCGCTCCATAGAGTGGCTGTGCGTGTGTCTGTAGCCTTTTTCCTCAGCGTTTTGCCATAGCAAAACGTGTGTGTGTAGCATACCCTGTACATCCTAGACTCAAATCCTAGTCTGAAGATGTTATGCAAGCACCACCACCGCTCACTTCACATTGGGTGTGATTTTTTTATATACAGAAGCAGACACTTTCCTATAGGACGGTCATAGAACGAGCTGCCAGATTGGCTCTTCATAGTTCTACACGCACATAATAATTTATATAATTTAGTATGCATACACACCTGTCCTGGTTGGCTATAGAACAAAAAGGACTTCGTAGTCTCCTCATGTTCTTCAGAAACATTATTTTAAATCAAACAACAGTTTTTAAAACTAGAAATACTGTTCCTTCGAAACAGTGTGGGCTCGATTCCAACCCAACAAATAGGATACTTTAAGGTACTGTAAGGTACAGTACCCTACAGTATTGTACTGTACCTTACTATACTGTACTGCACCTTACTGTACTGTACTGTACTGTACTGTACTGTACTGTACTGTACTGTAACTTACTGTACTTTACTGTACTCTACTGTACTTTACCTTACTGTACTTTACTGTACTCTACTGTAACTTACTGTACTTTACTGTACTCTACTGTACCTTACTGTACTGTACTTTACTGTACTCTACTGTACCTTACTGTACTGTACTGTACCTTACTGTACTGTACCTTACTGTACTGTACTTAACTGTACTCTACTGTACCTTACTGTACTATACTGTACTGTACTCTACTATGCCGTACTGTAACTTACTGTACTGTACTCTACTGTACCTTACTATACTGTACTTTACTGTACTCTACTGTACCTTACTGTACTCTACTGTACTTTACTGTACTCTACTGTACCTTACTGTACTGTATTGTACTTTACTGTACTGTACTTTACTGTACACTACTGTATCTTGCTGTACCTTACTGTGCTGTACGTTACTGTACTTTACTGTACTTTACTGTACACTACTGTACTGTACTGTACCTTACAGTACTGTACTTTACTGTACTCTGCTGTACCTTACTGTACTTTACTGTACTCTACTGTAACTTACTGTACCTTACTGTACTGTACTTTACTCTACTCTACTGTACTGTACCTTACTGTACTTTACTGTACTCTACTGTACCTTACTGTACTGTACCTTACTGTACTGTACTTTACTGTACTCTACTGTACCTTACTGTACTATACTGTACTGTACTCTACTGTGCCGTACTGTACCTTACTGTACTGTACTCTACTGTACCTTACTATACTGTACTTTACTGTACTCTACTGTACTGTACTCTACTGTACCTTACTGTACTGTATTGTACTTTACTGTACCTTACTGTACTGTACTCTACTGTACCTTTCTGTACTGTACCTTTCTGTACCTTACTGTACTTTACTGTACTCTACTGAACCTTACTGTACTTTTACTGTACTCTACTGAACCTTACTGTACTGTACATATTCTATGTGTTCTAGATCTACATTTTTGATTCTGTGTTTGGGAACCAGCAACTGTCAAATGGACTCCAACTGTAGTGGAGTATATTGAGTGCATATACTGTAGGCTAACAATCCCAGATCACATCTGTCCTCCACTATGTCTATAACCAAGGCGTTCTTCTATGTGGCCACTCCAGACTGAGGAGTGGAGCATGGCTTTTATTGTGTTTGTGGATCTGACTTGGAAATGCATTGGTTTTGATATCTCCCTGACAACCAACAACAACCACTAATATGGCTGACTGTCCCTGCGGGCTCTAGGATATATGGCTATGGGATTTACATCCCATCGCCCGGACTTGATTCTTGATCACAGCTGTGTAATCAGTAGAGTGGAGAGGGACATTTATTTATAGTTTTAACTATAACTATAGTTTTATACATCACACAGCTTAGACATTTGGATCAAATCAGAGAGCAGACCTGTGTGAACGCAATGATATAGATAGCATATCTGAAGTGTGAACACTGCAGCCACAGCGCCTTAACATAAACATGGGTCTATTATCCTTCTCTCCACTCACTAAACCCATTGGAAATGCATTGGGTGCTTAAAGTTAAACATTTTTATTTTTTTATATTTATACTACAAAACATTTCAAAACCAAAAGTACAAGCACACGTGTCCTCAGTAAGCTGAACACATAAAAATTTGAATGGTGTTGAAAGGTGTAAGCGTTTAAGAGATGAAGCGCG
Source organism: Nannobrachium achirus (assembly GCF_963921795.1). NCBI lineage: Eukaryota > Metazoa > Chordata > Actinopteri > Myctophiformes > Myctophidae > Nannobrachium > Nannobrachium achirus. The sequence goes on along the minus strand of NC_137813.1, from coordinate 1,452,511 downwards.
CCAAAGTTTTGAGGAGATACTGACTAGTATAATATAGAAATAAACTAGAAATACTGTTCCTTCGAAACAGTGTGGGCTCGATTCCAACCCAACAAATAGGATACTTTAAGGTACTGTAAGGTACAGTACCTTACAGTATTGTACTGTACCTTACTATACTGTACTGCACCTTACTGTACTGTACTGTACTGTACTGTACTGTACTGTACTGTAACTTACTGTACTTTACTGTACTCTACTGTACTGTACTTTACTGTATTCTACTGTAACTTACTGTACTTTACTGTACTCTACTGTACCTTACTGTACTGTACTCTACTGTACCTTACTGTACTGTACTGTACCTTACTGTACTATACTATACTGTACTCTACTGTACCGTACTGTACCTTACTGTACTGTACTCTACTGTACCTTACTATACTGTACTTTACTGTACTCTACTGTACTTTACTGTACTCCACTGTACCTTACTGTACTTTATTCTACTTTACTGTACTTTATTGTACTTTACTGTACTCTACTGTACCTTACTGTACTGTATTGTACTTTACTGTACCTTACTGTACTGTACTCTACTGTACCTTTCTGTACTGTACCTTTCTGTACCTTACTGTACTTTACTGTACTCTACTGAACCTTACTGTACTTTTACTGTACTCTACTGAACCTTACTGTACTGTACATATTCTATGTGTTCTAGATCTACATTTTTGATTCTGTGTTTGGGAACCAGCAACTGTCAAATGGACTCCAACTGTAGTGGAGTATATTGAGTGCATATACTGTAGGCTAACAATCCCAGATGACATCTGTCCTCCACTATGTCTATAACCAAGGCGTTCTTCTATGTGGCCACTCCAGACTGAGGAGTGGAGCATGGCTTTTATTGTGTTTGTGGATCTGACTTGGAAATGCATTGGTTTTGATATCTCCCTGACAACCAACAACAACCACTAATATGGCTGACTGTCCCTGCGGGCTCTAGGATATATGGCTATGGGATTTACATCCCATCGCCCGGACTTGATTCTTGATCACAGCTGTGTAATCAGTAGAGTGGAGAGGGACATTTATTTATAGTTTTAACTATAACTATAGTTTTATACATCACACAGCTTAGACATTTGGATCAAATCAGAGAGCAGACCTGTGTGAACGCAATGATATAGATAGCATATCTGAAGTGTGAACACTGCAGCCACAGCGCCTTAACATAAACATGGGTCTATTATCCTTCTCTCCACTCTGTCCCCACTCACTAAACCCATTGGAAATGCATTGGGTGCTTAAAGTTAAACATTTTTATTTTTTTATATTTATACTACAAAACATTTCAAAACCAAAAGTACAAGCACACGTGTCCTCAGTAAGCTGAACACATAAACATTTGAATGGTGTTGAAAGGTGTAAGCGTTTAAGAGATGAAGCGCGCCAAAGTTTTGAGGAGATACACATATATAAATAAACTAGAAAAATATTGTTCCTTCGAAACAATTGTGGGCTCGCTTCAAGCCGGAAAACAATGGCTATAAAAGCACAAAATGTCAAGATCGCAGGCAGTGCTCTCTTTGACGTTACTGACGTCAAAGATTGGTCCATTTTGTTCCAAAAATGTGTTGTGCAAAAGTTGACCCGCTGGTGGCGCTATAACAGGCCAATGTGAGAAGGTTGGTATCTGTTCCTTGACCTATTGGGAATGTGCTTGCAAGATTTCACGCACATCCCAGGCTGTGGTCATGATTTGAGGTGTTTTTGGCTTTGGACACTTTATCGCTGCTTGCAGCTATATTTATTATTATTATTTTATAATTTTTTTGTGTGCACTTCATAGGCATGTTAGATAAAGGTCCTTAGATTGCATGTAGAATGTTTCATGCAAATTGCAAAAAAAATCCTAGAATAAAAACGGGTTTAAGCGTTTTACAAACTGCTCAAAATTATATAGCGCCCCCCTTTGGCCATTTGGGGTAAGATTGGTTTCAGTGATATTTGAACTAACCCTCTACACTATTTTGTCATGAAAATGTGACTTTGCATGTATGTTTTAGAGGCAGAAGAATAATTTGCATTAAAAATGCAATATTGTTTGAATTATTTAAAAAAGCATGTTTCAATGTTAAAGAAATCCGATCTGACAGATCTTTAGATATTGGTCCAAAGTTCACGTAAAAAAAGTTTTGTGCATGTGACGCGAAAATTCCAGAATAAAAGCGGGTTTACGTGTTTTACAAACTGCTCAAAATGGCGGAAAATCGAAGGGCGGAGCTTACTTAACAACGACACAGATGTCTTCCGCTTGAGTCAAATCACGCGTGTAACAAGTTGCATGTCTTCAAACGAAACGAGTCATGACTTATGCCCGTTTGAAGTTTGAATTTTCAAACGCTTCGTATAGCGCCCCCCTTTGGCCGATTGGAATAAGATTGGTTTCAGTGATATTTTGACTAACCCTCAACATCTTTGCTAAATGCCATGAACGTGTGACTTTGTATGTATGATTTAGAGGCAAAATAATTATTGGCATAAAACTGCAATATTGAGTGAATTATTAAAAAATAATGTTTCACTTTAAAAAAAATCTGGTTGATCAATCTGACCGTATTGGTCCAAAGTTCATGTGAAAAAAGTTGTGTGCACTTGACGCGAAAATCCCAGGAGGAGATAGATTTTTACTGTTTTTCATATAATTCCGAATTGTGGGAGACCTAAAGGTCAGAGGTCAAAGGTTAGAGGGTAAAAGTTGTTCGGCATGAGGAGACGCATAAGTGTATACAGGTTTCATGGCTGTATGTATAACACAGCATGAGCTATACCTGTTCAAAGATCGCACTTTCGAAGGCTTCCTACAGCGCCACCATTTGGCCGATTGCTGTAAAAAGTAATAGCACACGTCGCCACTGTAAGCTGAACACATTGATGTTTTTATTTTCATTTTCTCACTAAGTATGTAGGAGTAGAAAGGAACCGAAGTTCCCGTCTACTTACTAGATAAATAAATAAATAAATAATGACAATATCTAAAGTGTGCTCGCCAGGTACTGGCGAGCCCACAATAATGAAGATAACATACGTGTGCTCGCCTTCTAGGCGAGCCCACAATCAAGTAACACTCAATTATAACAGGAATGGTGTGATTAACACTTCCTGCCCCAAGATCAATATAATTCTGGAACTTGTTAACGACTCACAACAAACCAAATTATCTTATACGCTTTATAGACACACATGTTGCGGATAACCACACGACCAGAATCTTAATTTTATGTTGTTGCTAAATTTGTATTATGTACTAATTTGTTATGGGCATAAAAGGGATTCTGTTTGAGTGGTTCCCATCACATCACAACATACAATATCTTGTATGCCCATACATGGAAATCACTCAGAACCAGCCACACAGATATGGGCCGTGTCTTGGCCATCTGGTCAGTGATATATAACGATGACATCAGGGATCTTCTTCATATATGGGCATAAAAGGGATTCTGAGGAATACCCATATATGGACTTTTACATCGGTGATGTCACAGTGATGTGTCAAGGGAAACAACCCATAGACTGTACAAATGTGTACACACACAGAGACAAGCTGTAACATTTCTCATGGTAAACTCATGGTAATAATCATGTGTTCATGTTTTTATATTTGTATGTATCTTACATGGACCCCAGGAAGACTAGCTGTTGCTCTGGCGTCTACTAATGGCGATCCATTCAATAGAGCTTGTATCGTAGCTCTTAGCGTAGCTCTTGGCGTCGCTCACAGATCAACAACACAAGCATTTAAATAAGTCCGAGTCCTCCTAGTGAAGCCATGATCCAATCCTGTCTGTTTACATGACAGCACAAGATGCACCGTTTGGTTTGTGATGTCAGAGATCAGTTCCCAAACCCTTTCCTGTCACAGACCTCCACTCATTTGTGTTGGGCTGCAAAACCTCCTGCATGGAGAGAAGATTTGCGTTGTTAAAAATGTTTCCAAACTATTCCACATTTTGTTCCCATCACCCACAAAAGAAGAGCCACTCTACAAGCTTTTGTATTTGCCAAATGTTTTTAAAGCTGACAATGCATCAGGATACGATGTGCTCAGAGCTTGTAGATCGACCATTTTTGAATATCTGAAGTATAAATGTTTAAAAATGGTTTAAATTGTTCCTCTATTTGGTATAAGGACCGAGACGAGAGGAATCCCCCCCCCCCCCTGGAGGTCCCTTGGACCGCAGTTTGAGAACCACTATTATATGGCCAAACAAACTCATATTTACTGTTATTTGATGCTTATGCCAGTGTTTCTCAACCTTTTTTCTGCATGGTCACACTTTTCATGTCCCAAGAATCCATGGGCGCACCGACATAATACGGGGGTGTAAATATCGTCACTGTCGGGAAGAAACCTTGTATCTCCAAGTTTCAAATGTGTACGCTTCTTCGCAAAGTAAAGCCCTGCTTCATCATACAAGGCTGTCGCACAACAGTAGTGAAAGCAGCCGATCTACAAGCACACAACGCTGTGCTTGTAGATCGTCTGTTTTCACTAGTTTAAATCATTTTGAAAATGATAAATACAATACTGGCTTTCAAGCAGTTTCAAAGGGGCACACTTGACCCTTCTCAGGGGCACACCAAAGGTCCCCAGGCACAGTGGTTGAGAAACACTGGCTTATGCCACTAAGACCGGGGACGCATCTGTGTCGCACTAGATTTGAACCACTTTAACCATCATGCCGCTGCGAGCTTGTAGATCAGCTATTTCTGACAAAAAGTGAAAATCTGTGCAAGTCTTTGAACATTTTGACCCGATTCTATGAATGTCTTTTAAATTCTCCCAAGGTTTTTTGAAAAGCGCATGTTTCTATCGTCAGGGGTAACTTCTCAAATCTGTCATGTCAAGGACCACCAAAATTGTATGTATTTGGCCACCGACCCCCCCATCTCAAGATATTATCTATCAGGGACCCCCAGAAGCAAAGATGTGAGTTATATAAAATTTTGCTTTAAAATATACTGTATATATCTTTACTATATATTCAAGGATAGAGATCCTAGAGGAAGACATTGAACAGAGGTTGTTTTGGTGTTTGGTGAAGTAATGGATACGGACCACACACACCTGATCTGTAGGAGGCCTTAACTAGAAACACCCCACAGCACGCCTGAATGCCCTGTGTGTGTGTGTGTGTGTGTGTGTGTGTGTGTGTGTGTGTGTGTGTGTGTGTGTGTGTGTTGCGTGCGAGCGAGCGAGAGAGAGAAAGGGAGGGTGGGGGTTTGTGTGTGTGTGTGTGTGTGGTGGGCGGGCTCTTGGAGGCAATTCACTTTGTCCTTGAACTTGACCTTACTAAGCATTTAACAACAAGACTGGGACTGTGTGTGTGTGTGTGTGTGTGTGTGTGTGTGTGTGTGTGTGTGTGTGTGTGTGTGTGTGTGTGTGTGTGTGTGTGTGTGTGTGTGTGTGTGTGTGTGTGTGTGTGTGTGTGTGTGTGTGTGTGTGTGTGCGCCTGCGTGCACATGCAAGACTGTCTGTGTTTTACAGGCTTGCACATGTAGACAGACACACACACACACACACACACACACACACACACACACACACAGAGACAGACAGACAGACGCGTCCATGCGTGTGCGTACACACACATTTTGTTTGTGACATTCGTAGCAGAATAGAATATATTTTCCCTCCGTCATTTTCCCTTCTTCTAGAAGAGATGGTGGTAACATACAGGCTGGGTCAAATTACGATGAAAAACAATTGATTCCCTAATCCGGTATTGATCTGTAAGTCCACCTCTATTTTCAGTTCCCTTTCTTTTTCCCTCCTCTCTCTTCCCATGACCTCATCCTCCCTCTCAAATACACAAATACAATCATAATTTAATTTCAGAAGACATAGTTTGGAGACAGACACATTCTAACCAGCATTACTAGACCAGGGGTTTTCAAAGTGGGTGACGGGGCACCCTGGGGTGCCACGACGGCAGTCCAGGGGTGCCGCAAGATCATTTGATAATATTTGGAATTCACTTGGACACTTGAAAAAATATTTAGTGTAATTTTAAACTTGAAGTACAAAGTTATTTTCAGTCAGTTCTAACCAAAATGGCTTTTATCTCAACGTTTTCCTTGCAACATAATCACTAAAATATCGTATTTCAAATGTGTACGTCTTTTGGTAAAGCAAAGCCCTGCTTCATCATACAAGACTAGTGAAAACAGCCGATCTACAAGAACACAACGCCTCACAATGCGAGGCGTTGTGTGCTTAGATCTGCTGTTTTCACTAGTTTAGAACATTTTATAGATGATAAATACTAAATGAATGGTTTAGGACGTTTCCACCTGACAACGACAATATGCTATAAGGTGCTGGGAGTGAAAAATATAATGTAGGGGTGCCTTGGATAAAAAAATATATTGATGGGGTGCCCTGAGACAAAAATGTTTGGGAACCCCTGTACTAGACTGTAGTTGATAGTTTTCATGCATTCATCTGTAATGTTCACATCTCCTCCCTTCTCCGCTCTCTATTCATTGGTTGAGCGGCCCAGTCCGCGCCCACAACAAAACATTTGTGTTGGCGTACGAGGCAGCCAAAGGCACGGCACCCCAGAACCTTCAAGCACTGATCTGGATGTTTTAGGTTCCCACAGCTTCCCTGTGTTGGCTGATCTGAATGAGCAGGAGGGGTTGTAGGGTTGTAGGAGGGGTTGTAGGGTTGTAGGAGGGGTTGTAGGGTTGTAGGAGGGGTTGTAGGGTTGTAGGAGGGGTTGTAGGGTTGTAGGGTTGTAGGAGGGGTTGTAGGGTTGTAGGGTTGTAGGGTTGTAGGAGGGGTTGTAGGGTTGTAGGGTTGTAGGAGGGGTTGTAGGGTTGTAGGAGGGGTTGTAGGGTTGTAGGGTTGTAGGAGGGGTTGTAGGGTTGTAGGAGGGGTTGTAGGGGTTGTGGCTAAAGGTATTGGCAGCCTTGCATTTGTAAAACAGAAAAAAAAGAAAAAAAAGAAGAAAATCTTCCAGAAGCTTGGCAAATGAAAACATATTTTGCATCAACATACAGTATTTGGTTTGCAGAGGAACACAACATAAAACTAGAATAAATACAGAATCCCAGCTCATTCTACACAGAAACTTGCATAAATACACAAGCTCACCTGTGGTGAGTCCAAGTTGACTTTAATCTTTAGTAACCACTAATCGGGAGGCTCTCTCCATTCCGACATGTCGCCACTCCGAAATTGACTTCTTATTGTCGGAGTGGCAACACTCCCATGGGCCTAAGGTTTAGGGTTAGGGTTAGTGTCTGAATGGAGACATGTCGGAAAGGAGACATGTCGGAGTGGAGAGATGCACTCCCACTAATCCACCCAGTTTAAATGGAGTAAATCCCTCATTCTACCACTTTTTGTGGTCACATGTTCAGATACTGGATTCTGATTGGCTTAAAACAGTGGTAAATCAGTCAACAACCTTGAGTTGGCTCATGGACCCCTCCCACTGAAACAATTAATGAGTGTAACTAAATAACCTTGCAAGTTACAACTGTGTTTTCTTTCATTTATATGGTAGAAGTGGTAGAAAATAAATTTACCATTCGAGGGTCGTGGGTTGTTGGCTGATTTACCACTGTTTCAGGGTTGTTTGGCACTCAGCTTCGTCTCGTCCCGAAGCCGAAACAGTGGTAAATCAGCCAACAACCCACTCCCTCTCATGGTAAATGGCTTACTTCTGCTGTTTTGTGTCACACACAAACGAAAAAGGATAGAATTGTCAGGAGGTCAGAGGACAGATTGTATCCAAACATGGACAATCTGAAGGCTCCAAGTCCATCTCCAGAGACCTTGATGTTTCTTCACTGTGCACAATCTAGACCATTGTGTTGTTTTTTTAAACAAATGCAAGGGTGCCAATAGTTTACGACTGTAGGGTTGGATCAGGCTGTACAGTTTCACTACTCTGTGTGGGCAGTAACTGGGAGCCAATGGAGGGAGGGGACATGTGAAGATTGTGAACAATGGAGCGATGGTCCAAAAATATGAGTTCTGGCACCAATTTCTTTTGACCAAATTGACAAATGGGCAGAAGAAAATGTCAACATCCCCAAAAAGGATGCAAAAGAAGGGCTACAGTAACTGGATTGAAGGGTACAACTACAATATTCATGTTAGTTAGGATGCAACGTTACTGTGTACAAAGACCTGCTACAGTATCTGTGCAGTGCTTGCTCCGCCACCATATTTACTATCATGATTTTTGTATGTTAATCATGAATCAATCTAACAACAAATAGCTGCAGTATAGATAGCAAGTCTTTGTACACAGTAACGATGCAACCTAACTTACCTTGATTACCCTTTGCTGTAGCCCTTCTTTTGAATCCTTTTGGGGATGATGATGTTTTCTTCTGCCCATTTGTCGCTTTGGTCAAAATAAATTGGTTGAACAGAAGTCATATTTTGGGACCATTGCTCCATTGTTTACAACTAGAGGTTCCCGGGCCTTCGGCCCGCTCACATCTAGAGTCCACGCCCGCAAAAAATAAATAAATAAATAAAAAAATAAATAAAAAAAAAGGTAAAAAAAAAAAAAAAAAAAAATTGGGGGGGGGGGGGAACTATTGTGGCGGAACTATTGTGCCGCAGCGCACGTTTCCGGTTGGACATATTTGACCGCCGGACGCACTGGAGAGAAGTGACTGTTAAGCCTCTGCTATTTCTCTGCAGCAGGCACATGCAAACACAGTGGTGTCAAATTTCACTCTCTCTCTCTCTCGCTTGCCCGCACCCCCTCCCCTGTTGCCTCCTCTCTCTCGTGCTTAGCGAATGAGCGGACGGCATAGGGTTAGGGGCGGTACTCCTTACGTCCTAGACGACTACCTATGAGTTGAAGTCGATGTAAAGGGGGCGTGAAGTGGGATGCGGCTCTTAGAGGAATGTATATATAAGATGGTTTGTAATGCAGGCTTAGACGTGTTGTGACCTCATGTGGTGACGCCTGCAATCCAAAATCGCTGCGGTGTGAATATGGTCTATAGATGGATGGATGATGGACGGATGAATAGATGGATGGTGGACGATCGATTGATCTAGACCAGGGGTCTTCAACGTTTTCAGGCCAGGGACCCCTTGGTTGAGAGAGAGATGAAGCAGGGACCCCCACAACCTGTTTATAGATTCCATAGTTTCATCGTTGACAGCATAATCATTAATAAACTTGACCTTTCACTGTGTACTTGGTCTGCTCTTTTCCCCCTCTACACCAAACCTTTGCCAAAAATAGCGATCTACAAGCTCAAACTACAAGCTGGGACAACCAGGGGCTCTGGTTCCCCAGGCGGCTCCCTAACCATTCAGCTATGGAATGGAACCTGGGACAACCAGGGGCTCTGGTTCCCCAGGCGGGCTCCCTAACCATTCAGCTATGGAATGGAACCTGGGACAACCAGGGGCTCTGGTTCCCCAGGCGGGCTCCCTAACCATTCAGCTATGGAATGGAACCTGGGACAACCAGGAGCTCTGGTTCCCCAGGCGGCTCCCTAACCATTCAGCTATGGAATGGAACCTGGGACAACCAGGGGCTCTGGTTCCCCAGGCGGCTCCCTAACCATTCAGCTATGGAATGGAACCTGGGACAACCAGGGGCTCTGGTCTCCACCTAAACCCTTAGCACTACAGAAAATCAATGACCATACATGAAGCTAGTTAGCATTTGTTTTTAGGTTTTTAGAACTTTGATTATATTGTTCTTTTTTTCTAGATAGATATCCATTTGCACTTGTTATATTGCTGTTGATACTGACATATTATCTTGTGATGTTGTATCTGCTTATTGTAAGTCACTTTGGATTAAAAGCGTCTGCTAAATGCCTGAACTGTAAACTGTAAACTGGTTCCCCATGTGGGCTCCTTAACCATTCAGCCATGCCACCCCTAAATGATGAACGTCAGCTCATGATTTTGCAGTTTCTAAAACTGTATATGAACTCGATGTACAGAACAATGTACAGTATGTTTTGAGGGAAGATGACATTGGCAAGGTCAGTGTACGCTGCTCACACACACACACACACACACACACACACACACACACACACACACACACACACACACACACACACACACACACACACACACACACACACACACACACACTGGGCATGCGCTCACCTGATGCGTGATGGACATTTAACATTTGGAGAGGAGAGGAGAGAAAGAGGAGAGGTGGATCGGTGCCAGCCTTGTAAAATTAACCAACTCCAGTTGAATTTGGGAGGGTGAACGGGTTGGCACCGAGCCAAGCATTCAGAACCCAGGGTGGGGGTCCTGTCCTGTCCTGTCCAGGGACGTGCTGGCCATTGGGAAAAGCGGGACAACTCCCCAACGGCTGGGTCATTCCTGGCCGGTCCAGGCCGGCCATTAGGAAAAAAATAAAAATAAAATGTCGGCCTTCGTTCCATTTTGGGGGCTGGGCGGCCAACAAAGTAAATCGTCACTGTCGGGCAGAAACCTTGTATCTCCAAGTTTCAAATTTATAATTTTTTTTAGCAAAGCAAAGCCCTGCTTCATCATACAAGGCCGTTGCGGTGCGAGGCGTTGTGTGCTTGTAGATCTGCTGTTTTCACTAGTTTAAATCATTTTAAAAATGATAAATACAAAACAAACGGTTTTGGACATACAAGGTTTCCACCCGACAACGACGAAATATAACTCATGTACAGTAATTGGCCCACTGGCTTGTCACTTGTCATGAGCTGAAATGGCAAATCTTTGAGCAGCAGCAGTGCTATAGAGAGAGATCTCTCTCTATAGCGTGCAATGAGGGCCTCTCCAACTCTTTTTCCCAGGCTGAATCAAGGGTCCAGCATGTCCCTGGTCCTGTCCGTCATGTATGGCTCTCAACCAGGCACGTGCACAAGGGGGCATGAGCCCCTGCCCTTTTACTTGTCTGTAAAAAGTGTCCTCTCCAGACCATGAATGTAGTTTTCTCTATGGTGAAAGAAATGCAAATGCCCCCTCTGCATGCCACACCTGAAGGCAGCGTTCAAGAGAATTGTCTTGTCCAAACTCTCCTGAATTGAACGCAGCATCTTATGTTGAAAGAATTGCTCTCTCTGTGTAGAAATGGTTACGCCACATCTCCAGTATTCACTTGATTATGCTTAGTTTAGTGTGGTATCAAGAAGGCCTACCGAAAATAGACGACCTCCAATCATTTTCAATATTTTCACCAAAAGGACCTTTTAGAAATGTCAGCCCCTGCCTCGCTAACATTCTCTGCACGTCCCTGCTCTCAACACAAAGGGCCTTTGGACTGGTTGAGGTTGTGGGTTTGAATCCCTGCTCAGGGGGGAGATGGGAAACAACCCTGAACCAATGCATGTTTATAATGGAATATCATTTAAACATAATTTGACCTTTTTGTCACTTGTTAGAAATACATGTTAGATGTTCTACAGAGCAAAACCTAGATGTAAGATCCAGACCATTAATCATGTGTGCAGCGCGTTGGTAAATATGTTAAGAATGTACAGTTTATCAAAAACAGATGTAGAAAATACCCAAATACCAACACCATTATGATTCATCTGTGTTCATTTAGCAGTTTGTAGGTCTTCCTACAAAACCTCCACACAGGATATTTACAGCATGTCAGAATCAGAATCAGCTTTATTATAACATCAAACCGTTGGGGTTTTAAATGATCATTTATTGTCTGTCTAAGAGCTAAACATTATACAGTTACAAGCAGGCCTGGAATTTGGTCATTTTAGGGGCGTGGCCACTTGGCCTTGGTGTTGTCCTTTCTTTGAGGGCACAAAGGCCAAATGCCAGGGCAGGAAGGACATCAAATAAAACAAGATTTTAGTCCTTTGAAAGAATGAATTGAATTTAAGATTTGATTTTAAATTCAATATGTATTGTAGACTATCTGCTGTGAAATAAATAAATTGGTCAGTCCTGCACAAAACAAAGATACTGCATTGGTTAATAAATGGGGACTTAGCAAAAGACACTGGTGTCTACATGACAATAAATAGTGATGTATTATCTGCTTAATGTAAGTCGCTTTGGATTAAAAGCGTCTGCTAAATGCCTAAACTGTAAACTGTAAACTGTAGACACGGGTGTCTACTGTCTACATATTGACCAGAAAGAGACAGAGACAGAGAAAGTGGTACAGTCATCAGGGGCATTAAGGCCACTGTGGTCTCAGGTCATGTCATTGGTTTGAGGGGCATTAAGGCCACTGTGGTCTCAGGTCATGTCATTGGTTTGAGGGGCATTAAGGCCACTGTGGTCTCAGGTCATGCCATTGGTTTGAGGGGCATTAAGGCCACTGTGGTCTCAGGTCATGTCATTGGTTTGAGGGGCATTAAGGACACTGTGGTCTCAGGTCATGTCATTGGTTTGAGGGGCATTAAGGACACTGTGGTCTCAGGTCATGTCATTGGTTTGAGGGGCACAAGGCCAAACTGATGGGCAACGACAGCCATGGCCTTCATGGCCTCCATGAAATTCCTGCCCTGGTTACAAGAATACCGTAGTTTAATTGATTGCCTGAATACTTTATTAGTCATCAATGTAAATGGAGGTACAGTCAGACATTAAGGCTAAAAAAGAATAAGTCCCCACCTGTCACGTGATAAGAAGCGGCTTGGACTACTCATGCACAGAAGGAAGCATAACAGTCACCATTGATGTCCAGTTGTGCAATACCCGTTGTATCCGTCTGTCTGGCTGGTACGCTTTTATGCCCATATATGGTGTTCCGTGTCCAGGCCAGTCAGTATGTCATCTCCAAATTTGGTCACTGTAGTGATGTCAGTCAGTGATGTCAGTTGGGCATTGTTACCATAGTAGGGACACTGTTTAGTATCAGGCATTTGGTGAACTAGTAAGACACCTCAGGGTGACTTGCGACCTCAGAGTCACATGTGACCTTGGCCATCTGGCCAGTGATGTATATGGGACCAGTTACTCATAAATGGAGACCACTTCATGATAGTTATGTTATGTCAAAACATGCCCATATATGGATATTACCAAATGTGGGCATTCCCATGTATGTCCTTAATATTTATATGGAGATTCCTATATTGTCAATATTAAGGACATTATTAACTCTCCTACTGCCAGATCATTTATTTATTTATTGGGTCTGGCGCCATCAAAAAGCGGCTTACCTTTGCGACGTTATAGTAGATAGACAGACAGACATTTATTTATTTATTTTTATTTTTTTTGGTTGTGCAATAGTGCACTTTGGTCTGCCAGGCAGCAGAGGGCGGCGTCATGCGAGAATGAATGTGAATTTGCCTGTTATGTGTTGAAGAAGAAGAAGACCAGTCACTGGCCCCAGAGCCTTACAGCCAGAGGAAATCAACAAGGAAGTGAATTGTTCTCCGTTGATCTAACGCATAATGGATTTTTTACACCATCACCGCGGAAAATGTGTTTACAGTAGACGGCCGCGCGACCCCTCATCAGCTTACAGTCATCAGACGAACGAACCGAACGAGCGCCGTATTGGCGGTAAGGTCTTGCGCGGCATAGCTCAGGGGTAGAGAAACTGGTATTAGAGCACGAAGGGTATAAATCCCGAAGGGTTCCCAGTTCGAATCCGGGCTCCCCCTGAGTTAATGTCGAAGGGTCCTTGGGCAAGACTCTGAACCCCTAATTGCCTCCGGTGAGTAGGTTGGTGCCTTGCATGGCTTCCTCCGCCACCGGTGTATGAATGTGTGTGTGAATGGGTGAATGTAATGCACAATCTATGTAAAGCGCTTTGGATTAAAAGCGCTATATAAATGCACCATTTGCGCAATCGGGCGAACGTGAACGTTCAAAGCGTGGGAAGAGTTAAGGATATTATGTTATTAAGGGCATATATGGGAATGCCCATATTTGGTAATGACAGGAAGTGTTGTCACGCTTGTCTGACTGTCAGTACAGGAAGTGATGTCACATGTCCTTCAGTACAGGAAGTGATGTCACGTGACATCCCTTTTATGCCCATATATGAGTCATTCTGTACCATATCACTGTGACTCACTGACATCACGTGACATCACTTCCTGTACTGACAGTCAGACAAGCTACCAGATTTCTCAGGGTATAATGCGACCTTCGGTCGCAATAATAGTTAGATAATAATATAATAATGTACAAAGGAAAACAGCAAATACGACCTCTTTTGATGGTATTAACATACATCTCTCCTTGTCTCCTCCTGATGTTTGTTTTCTGATAGACACCAGTTTATTCACATGATTTCATGGATGATTCCATCTAGGGCATAAACAGTTTGGTGACAGAGCAGGTTATGAATCCCACAGAACAACAACAACAATATGAACTATGCAATTGGAAATTGCAAGTGTGGTTGCCAACGTGACTATATTCTCTGCAGACTAACTGTCATGTGAAGCTCAACCAATACTCCAGCTAGCATCACTACAGCAAGCTAACTGTCACGTGAAGCTCCACCAATACTCCAGCTAGCATCACTACAGCAAGCTAACTGTCATGTGAAGCTCCACCAATACTCCAGCTAGCATCACTACAGCAAGCTAACTGTCATGTGAAGCTCAACCAATACTCCAGCTAGCATCACTACAGCAAGCTAACTGTCATGTGAAGCTCCACCAATACTCCAGCTAGCATCACTACAGCAAGCTAACTGTCATGTGAAGCTCAACCAATACTCCAGCTAGCACCACTACAGCAAGCTAACTGTCATGTGAAGCTCAACCAATACTCCAGCTAGCACCACTACAGCAAGCTAACTGTCATGTGAAGCTCAACCAATACTCCAGCTAGCATCACTACAGCAAGCTAACTGTCATGTGAAGCTCAACCAATACTCCAGCTAGCATCACTACAGCAAGCTAACTGTCATGTGAAGCTCAACCAATACTCCAGCTAGCACCACTACAGCAAGCTAACTGTCATGTGAAGCTCAACCAATACTCCAGCTAGCACCACTACAGCAAGCTAACTGTCATGTGAAGCTCAACCAATACTCCAGCTAGCATCACTACAGCAAGCTAACTGTCATGTGAAGCTCAACCAATACTCCAGCTAGCATCACTACAGCAAGCTAACTGTCATGTGAAGCTCAACCAATACTCCAGCTAGCATCACTACAGCAAGCTAACTGTCATGTGAAGCTCAACCAATACTCCAGCTAACATCACTACAGCAAGCTAACTGTCATGTGAAGCTCAACCAATACTCCAGCTAGCATCACTACAGCAAGCTAACTGTCATGTGAAGCTCAACCAATACTCCAGCTAACATCACTACAGCAAGCTAACTGTCATGTGAAGCTCAACCAATACTCCAGCTAGCATCACTACAGCAAGCTAACTGTCATGTGAAGCTCAACCAATACTCCAGCTAGCACCACTACAGCAAGCTAACTGTCATGTGAAGCTCAACCAATACTCCAGCTAGCATCACTACAGCAAGCTAACTGTCATGTGAAGCTCAACCAATACTCCAGCTAGCATCACTACAGCAAGCTAACTGTCATGTGAAGCTCAACCAATACTCCAGCTAACATCACTACAGCAAGCTAACTGTCATGTGAAGCTCAACCAATACTCCAGCTAGCAT
The DNA here is from genome assembly GCF_963921795.1 of Nannobrachium achirus. NCBI lineage: Eukaryota > Metazoa > Chordata > Actinopteri > Myctophiformes > Myctophidae > Nannobrachium > Nannobrachium achirus. The sequence goes on along the minus strand of NC_137813.1, from coordinate 1,436,904 downwards.
CACTACAGCAAGCTAACTGTCATGTGAAGCTCAACCAATACTCCAGCTAGCACCACTACAGCAAGCTAACTGTCATGTGAAGCTCAACCAATACTCCAGCTAACATCACTACAGCAAGCTAACTGTCATGTGAAGCTCAACCAATACTCCAGCTAACATCACTACAGCAAGCTAACTGTCATGTGAAGCTCAACCAATACTCCAGCTAACATCACTACAGCAAGCTAACTGTCATGTGAAGCTCAACCAATACTCCAGCTAGCATCACTACAGCAAGCTAACTGTCATGTGAAGCTCAACCAATACTCCAGCTAACATCACTACAGCAAGCTAACTGTCATGTGAAGCTCAACCAATACTCCAGCTAGCATCACTACAGCAAGCTAACTGTCATGTGAAGCTCAACCAATACTCCAGCTAGCACCACTACAGCAAGCTAACTGTCATGTGAAGCTCAACCAATACTCCAGCTAGCATCACTACAGCAAGCTAACTGTCATGTGAAGCTCAACCAATACTCCAGCTAGCACCACTACAGCAAGCTAACTGTCATGTGAAGCTCAACCAATACTCCAGCTAGCATCACTACAGCAAGCTAACTGTCATGTGAAGCTCAACCAATACTCCAGCTAGCATCACTACAGCAAGCTAACTGTCATGTGAAGCTCAACCAATACTCCAGCTAGCACCACTACAGCAAGCTAACTGTCATGTGAAGCTCAACCAATACTCCAGCTAGCATCACTACAGCAAGCTAACTGTCATGTGAAGCTCAACCAATACTCCAGCTAGCACCACTACAGCAAGCTAACTGTCATGTGAAGCTCAACCAATACTCCAGCTAGCATCACTACAGCAAGCTAACTGTCATGTGAAGCTCAACCAATACTCCAGCTAGCATCACTACAGCAAGCTAACTGTCATGTGAAGCTCAACCAATACTCCAGCTAGCACCACTACAGCAAGCTAACTGTCATGTGAAGCTCAACCAATACTCCAGCTAGCATCACTACAGCAAGCTAACTGTCATGTGAAGCTCAACCAATACTCCAGCTAACATCACTACAGCAAGCTAACTGTCATGTGAAGCTCAACCAATACTCCAGCTAGCACCACTACAGCAGACTAACTGTCATGTGAAGCTCAACCAATACTCCAGCTAACATCACTACAGCAAGCTAACTGTCATGTGAAGCTCAACCAATACTCCAGCTAGCATCACTACAGCAAGCTAACTGTCATGTGAAGCTCAACCAATACTCCAGCTAGCATCACTACAGCAAGCTAACTGTCATGTGAAGCTCAACCAATACTCCAGCTAGCACCACTACAGCAAGCTAACTGTCATGTGAAGCTCAACCAATACTCCAGCTAGCACCACTACAGCAAGCTAACTGTCATGTGAAGCTCAACCAATACTCCAGCTAGCACCACTACAGCAGACTAACTGTCATGTGAAGCTCAACCAATACTCCAGCTAGCATCACTACAGCAGACTAACTGTCATGTGAAGCTCAGCCAATACTCCAGCTAGCATCACTACAGCAAGCTAACTGTCATGTGAAGCTCAACCAATACTCCAGCTAGCATCACTACAGCAAGCTAACTGTCATGTGAAGCTCAACCAATACTCCAGCTAGCATCACTACAGCAAGCTAACTGTCATGTGAAGCTCAACCAATACTCCAGCTAGCATCACTACAGCAAGCTAACTGTCATGTGAAGCTCAACCAATACTCCAGCTAGCATCACTACAGCAGACTAACTGTCATGTGAAGCTCAACCAATACTCCAGCTAGCATCACTACAGCAAGCTAACTGTCATGTGAAGCTCAACCAATACTCCAGCTAGCATCACTACAGCAAGCTAACTGTCATGTGAAGCTCAACCAATACTCCAGCTAGCATCACTACAGCAATCTAACTGTCATGTGAAGCTCAACCAATACTCCAGCTAGCATCACTACAGCAAGCTAACTGTCATGTGAAGCTCAACCAATACTCCAGCTAACATCACTACAGCAAGCTAACTGTCATGTGAAGCTCAACCAATACTCCAGCTAGCATCACTACAGCAAGCTAACTGTCATGTGAAGCTCAACCAATACTCCAGCTAGCATCACTACAGCAAGCTAACTGTCATGTGAAGCTCAACCAATACTCCAGCTAGCATCACTACAGCAAGCTAACTGTCATGTGAAGCTCAACCAATACTCCAGCTAACATCACTACAGCAAGCTAACTGTCATGTGAAGCTCAACCAATACTCCAGCTAGCATCACTACAGCAAGCTAACTGTCATGTGAAGCTCAACCAATACTCCAGCTAGCATCACTACAGCAAGCTAACTGTCATGTGAAGCTCAACCAATACTCCAGCTAGCACCACTACAGCAAGCTAACTGTCATGTGAAGCTCAACCAATACTCCAGCTAGCATCACTACAGCAAGCTAACTGTCATGTGAAGCTCAACCAATACTCCAGCTAGCATCACTACAGCAAGCTAACTGTCATGTGAAGCTCAACCAATACTCCAGCTAGCATCACTACAGCAAGCTAACTGTCATGTGAAGCTCAACCAATACTCCAGCTAGCATCACTACAGCAAGCTAACTGTCATGTGAAGCTCAACCAATACTCCAGCTAGCATCACTACAGCAAGCTAACTGTCATGTGAAGCTCAACCAATACTCCAGCTAACATCACTACAGCAAGCTAACTGTCATGTGAAGCTCAACCAATACTCCAGCTAACATCACTACAGCAAGCTAACTGTCATGTGAAGCTCAACCAATACTCCAGCTAGCACCACTACAGCAAGCTAACTGTCATGTGAAGCTCAACCAATACTCCAGCTAGCATCACTACAGCAAGCTAACTGTCATGTGAAGCTCAACCAATACTCCAGCTAGCATCACTACAGCAGACTAACTGTCATGTGAAGCTCAACCAATACTCCAGCTAGCACCACTACAGCAAGCTAACTGTCATGTGAAGCTCAACCAATACTCCAGCTAGCATCACTACAGCAAGCTAACTGTCATGTGAAGCTCAACCAATACTCCAGCTAGCATCACTACAGCAGGCTAACTGTCATGTGAAGCTCAACCAATACTCCAGCTAGCATCACTACAGCAAGCTAACTGTCATGTGAAGCTCAACCAATACTCCAGCTAGCATCACTACAGCAAGCTAACTGTCATGTGAAGCTCAACCAATACTCCAGCTAGCACCACTACAGCAAGCTAACTGTCATGTGAAGCTCAACCAATACTCCAGCTAGCACCACTACAGCAAGCTAACTGTCATGTGAAGCTCAACCAATACTCCAGCTAGCACCACTACAGCAGACTAACTGTCATGTGAAGCTCAACCAATACTCCAGCTAGCATCACTACAGCAAGCTAACTGTCATGTGAAGCTCAACCAATACTCCAGCTAGCATCACTACAGCAAGCTAACTGTCATGTGAAGCTCAACCAATACTCCAGCTAACATCACTACAGCAAGCTAACTGTCATGTGAAGCTCAACCAATACTCCAGCTAGCATCACTACAGCAAGCTAACTGTCATGTGAAGCTCAACCAATACTCCAGCTAGCATCACTACAGCAAGCTAACTGTCATGTGAAGCTCAACCAATACTCCAGCTAGCATCACTACAGCAAGCTAACTGTCATGTGAAGCTCAACCAATACTCCAGCTAACATCACTACAGCAAGCTAACTGTCATGTGAAGCTCAACCAATACTCCAGCTAGCATCACTACAGCAAGCTAACTGTCATGTGAAGCTCAACCAATACTCCAGCTAGCATCACTACAGCAAGCTAACTGTCATGTGAAGCTCAACCAATACTCCAGCTAGCACCACTACAGCAAGCTAACTGTCATGTGAAGCTCAACCAATACTCCAGCTAGCATCACTACAGCAAGCTAACTGTCATGTGAAGCTCAACCAATACTCCAGCTAGCATCACTACAGCAAGCTAACTGTCATGTGAAGCTCAACCAATACTCCAGCTAGCATCACTACAGCAAGCTAACTGTCATGTGAAGCTCAACCAATACTCCAGCTAGCATCACTACAGCAAGCTAACTGTCATGTGAAGCTCAACCAATACTCCAGCTAGCATCACTACAGCAAGCTAACTGTCATGTGAAGCTCAACCAATACTCCAGCTAACATCACTACAGCAAGCTAACTGTCATGTGAAGCTCAACCAATACTCCAGCTAACATCACTACAGCAAGCTAACTGTCATGTGAAGCTCAACCAATACTCCAGCTAGCACCACTACAGCAAGCTAACTGTCATGTGAAGCTCAACCAATACTCCAGCTAGCATCACTACAGCAAGCTAACTGTCATGTGAAGCTCAACCAATACTCCAGCTAGCATCACTACAGCAGACTAACTGTCATGTGAAGCTCAACCAATACTCCAGCTAGCACCACTACAGCAAGCTAACTGTCATGTGAAGCTCAACCAATACTCCAGCTAGCACCACTACAGCAAGCTAACTGTCATGTGAAGCTCAACCAATACTCCAGCTAGCATCACTACAGCAAGCTAACTGTCATGTGAAGCTCAACCAATACTCCAGCTAGCATCACTACAGCAAGCTAACTGTCATGTGAAGCTCAACCAATACTCCAGCTAGCACCACTACAGCAGACTAACTGTCATGTGAAGCTCAACCAATACTCCAGCTAGCATCACTACAGCAAGCTAACTGTCATGTGAAGCTCAACCAATACTCCAGCTAGCATCACTACAGCAAGCTAACTGTCATGTGAAGCTCAACCAATACTCCAGCTAGCATCACTACAGCAAGCTAACTGTCATGTGAAGCTCAACCAATACTCCAGCTAACATCACTACAGCAAGCTAACTGTCATGTGAAGCTCAACCAATACTCCAGCTAGCACCACTACAGCAAAGCTAACTGTCATGTGAAGCTCAACCAATACTCCAGCTAGCATCACTACAGCAAGCTAACTGTCATGTGAAGCTCAACCAATACTCCAGCTAGCATCACTACAGCAGGCTAACTGTCATGTGAAGCTCAACCAATACTCCAGCTAGCATCACTACAGCAAGCTAACTGTCATGTGAAGCTCAACCAATACTCCAGCTAACATCACTACAGCAAGCTAACTGTCATGTGAAGCTCAACCAATACTCCAGCTAGCATCACTACAGCAAGCTAACTGTCATGTGAAGCTCAACCAATACTCCAGCTAACATCACTACAGCAAGCTAACTGTCATGTGAAGCTCAACCAATACTCCAGCTAGCATCACTACAGCAAGCTAACTGTCATGTGAAGCTCAACCAATACTCCAGCTAGCATCACTACAGCAAGCTAACTGTCATGTGAAGCTCAACCAATACTCCAGCTAGCACCACTACAGCAAGCTAACTGTCATGTGAAGCTCAACCAATACTCCAGCTAACATCACTACAGCAAGCTAACTGTCATGTGAAGCTCAACCAATACTCCAGCTAACATCACTACAGCAAGCTAACTGTCATGTGAAGCTCAACCAATACTCCAGCTAGCACCACTACAGCAAGCTAACTGTCATGTGAAGCTCAACCAATACTCCAGCTAGCATCACTACAGCAAGCTAACTGTCATGTGAAGCTCAACCAATACTCCAGCTAGCATCACTACAGCAAGCTAACTGTCATGTGAAGCTCAACCAATACTCCAGCTAGCATCACTACAGCAAGCTAACTGTCATGTGAAGCTCAACCAATACTCCAGCTAGCATCACTACAGCAAGCTAACTGTCATGTGAAGCTCAACCAATACTCCAGCTAGCACCACTACAGCAAGCTAACTGTCATGTGAAGCTCAACCAATACTCCAGCTATAACACCACTCCTCAAATGTATGAGTTTTGTTTTTCCCTTCCATCAATTTCCAATGGCAGCGGAAAAGTTTATCTAGTGAAAATAAAGTTTCCCCAGAACTACAGTGTGTAACCAGACTAACTAATTACAATAATTAACTAGAAAACTGCACTCTGTCAAGGTGCCAACTTGCGTCCTGTGCACAATATGGCCTACATGTGCACCTGCAGAGCTCCATGAGGTGTCACCACTGACATCACCACTGACATCACCACTGACATCACCACTGGCATATCTGGTCCCCACTGGCAATTCTGGTCCCTCATTGGCTGTTAATGATGACATTGCCAGAAATGATGGTCCCTGATTGGGCTACAGGTTTAAACAAAGAAGGACACTGACGTATGCATGCCGCCGAACGCAGTAGGCTACTTACGCGCTCTGCTGGCGCAAGGAACTAGAAAGATGCAATTGGAAATCGCAAGTGTGGTTGCTGTGACGTGAGTCACACTTGCAGAGTAATTTCGTCCTATCATTTTAATTTTCCACATTCAAGTCAAAGGGGAAGACGTATTCACTAATACATTAATGGCCATATATGGAGATCTCTGTGTCAGTCCTTGTCCCTTTTATGCCCATATATGGAGATCGATGAGGTGTTCGATATTAATCCCATATCTTGTAATGCCCATATATGGACATAGTATTCTGTGTCAGTCTCATGTGGTCTATGACGTCAGACATCTATGATGTCAGACGTCATCTCCATATTTGGGGAACACTTTTTTTTTTTGCATTTTCCAATTCAAGTCAATGGAGAAAATTAATTCACAAATAAAATGTATGTATAAATTATAACCTATCTCTTAGCAAATGAGCACTGTGTGTCCGATGAAGCTGGTTGATTGACACATGGCCCAAGAAGTGGTGCCACAAAACTGTCAGAGGATTAGCGCTGCAAAAAAAAAAAAAAAAAAAAAAAAAAAAAGGGAAGATGCTTGGAATAAAGTTGGACATTGTTTTCATGTCAATAAAACGACAGTTCATTTACAGTAGGCTATACAGTATTAAATAAAACCTCTCGTTCTGTGCTCTGAAAAAGCCTTTTGTTTCATCATCATTTGACGGCATTGACTCGCTATTCATCCTCACTGTATGTCTGAGTTTACAACAAGTCAATGACATGCGTCCATTTGGTTACATTTGTACACACAGAGTTACATTAATTAAAACTGAGGATTTTTTTGCGCTAACTTGTATATTGGGAGCTGACAAAACTGCACTTTCAGTGATTTTTCCCCAAGTTGACCCAACGCATCTAAAAATGTAAAAGCTTAGGCCTAATGAGTGACGGAATATTTGTTTTAAATGTGCAAATAGATGAAATATAAAGACATGTAAACCATAGCTCCAGTAGCCTCTAAGCATAGGCCTATTTGTCTCTGTAAAAACAACACATTTATACCTATAGCCTAATTCATATTCAATAGCATAAATCAAATGTATTTATAATTAGCATATATTGTGACGCATGCATGGACGCCGTAAACGAACGAAAAACAATTCCTTTCAAAAATCGCAAATAATACTAATACTAAATACATAATAATATGTTGGTCCAACAGAATATAGCGTGGCTTAAAGACTCATAACAAAATGTATGTGTATGTATCTACTGTAAAATATCATGTATAATCTACTGTAAATTATGTAGGCCTAATAATGATGAAAGAATACAATATGAAATCACCGAGTGTATTCATTAATTCTGTGAAATATGGACCGTTTATTGCATGCAGGCTGACTGAGGCCTACAGGCCTATTTATTAGTCATAATTCATATAATCCTATAGGCTCCCATTGCATTCGCAGCGTGGTGTTGTCGCTTGCCGAACAGAAGTTATAGAAATAATATTCTCGTTGCGATGCGAGAAAGTTGTGTTCGGCAAGCGACACGCACCAACAACAGGCTGATTATTAGGCCTTAGGCCTTAGTTTTTATTTGTATTAAAATAAAATAAAATGAAACGCAAATAAAATCACCTGCTCTGCTCAGCCTCCAACAATCTGTCCCGGGAGAAATGACTGATAAAAGCAACCTTACAATTATTATTATTACTAAATGTACTCTATTGATAATTCCTATGATTACATTTAGTGATGAAGATGAACTATTCCTTAGCAATGACATCAGTAGGCTACAGTAGGCCACGATATTAATATGACGTCACAAAACACATCTGACACTGTTTCCCCAAACATGTGGGTCACGGATGTTATGGGTCACTATACTCGAATAAAATATTATTTTCTTTCATAAAGAAATATATAAGATTTCCCCTCACCCATTATTTTCTTTAAAAAACGTTTTGAGATTTTTTATCAATTTTAGAACAAAAAGACAAGAAATTCCACGAGGCCATGCAGAGCTTGTAAATCTGCTATTTTCGCTAGTTTGTGTCTCGGGCAGACTCTCTTTTGTGTTTTGAGCTAAACGGTTTGGGAACCACTAGACCAGAGGGATTACATTCATATTATTTATCTTTAATCTTCATAAAGAAAAAGGTTTAAATATGCCCTATAGTTGATTGAACTGCATGGAAGATCGCAAATGATTCAAATACATCATGTTTTGGCCTCAATAAGCTGTCAGTCATAACTAGTCCGTATTCTCCTGGTGATTATTGATGGTTATCTGGTTATAGATGAATCAATATGTAAGCTGATCAGCTGTGTCTGTATCTGATGAAAGCAAACTCCGTCCTGAGTTCATTGTTTTTGATATGAGTGTTTTCTTGGTTATGTAGTAGGCCTGTCTGTTGTTTACAATTTACAATGTGAGTGTAGTTAAGTGTGCCTGCTATGCAATAGCAAAACACTTATTGTAATCCGCCATACTTAAGTCATTAATTAAGTCATTAAGTCTTTCGCCACGAATTTCTGCACGTAATAACTGCCGCACAATTTACGCCACCGCCGCAATATATACATCAAAACGTGCGGCTCGGCCGGGAATGGTGTGCTATTACTTTTCTTTCCGATCCGCGTTACCATTGCGACGTAATTCGCAAAAAACGACGCCCAAAAACCCCATTGACTTAGAATGGGGGAAATTTCGGCACGTAATAACTGCCGCAAGATTTACGCCACCTCCGCAATATATACATCAAAACGTGCGGCTCGGCCGGGAATGGTGTGCTATTACTTTTCTTTCCGATCCGCGTTACCATGGCAACGTAATTCGTAAAAAACTACGCGCAAAAACCCTCATTGACTTTGAATGGGGGACCCAGAAAACCCAGAAACTTTGGCGCCACATAACTCTGCCATAATTTTGCCTAGCAACGTGATTTAAACTTTAAAATGCACACACAACTTTGGTCTTTTCCGGCCAATAGGGATGAGCTGTAATTGATTAAGCCCCGCCCCCTCTGTATTCCTATTGGCTGGGTTTTAAACAGCCACTACTCCAGTTCACAGCATGGTACCGTCTTGAAACTTGGTGTCTGGACTTAAACGGCCAATAGGGACTTATTACTTAAGCCCAGCCCCCTCTTAAGCCCCGCCCCTATCTTCCTATTGGCTTAGCTTTAAACAGCTTTATCTCCAGTTTGCAGCATGGTACCGTCTCGAAACTCGATGTGTGTACTTACATGGCAAATAGGAACTATCTGTAAATGCTTAAGCCCCGCCCCCTCTGCCTTCCTATTGGCTGGGCTTTAAACAGCCATGTCTCCACTTCCCAACACGTTACTGGTCACAAACTCGGTGGGTGGTCCCACAGTCCCAACGGCTAACCGCTAATGCTAATGCTAATGCTAATGCTAACAAATGCTAATGCTAACACATGCTAATGCTAACACATGCTAATGCTAACAAATGCTAATGCTAAAAATGCTAATGCTAATGCTAACACATGCTAATGCTAAAGCAATGCTAATGCTAACATATGCTAATGCTAACGAATGCTAATGTTAGCAAATGCTAATGCTAATGTTAATTCTAACAAATGCTAATGCTAACACATGCTAATGCTAACATATGCTAATGCTAACAAATGCTAATGCTAATACATGCTAATGCTAACAAATGCTAATGCTAATGCTAACAAATGCTAATGCTAACACATCTGCTAATGCTAACACATGATAATGCTATGCTAACATATGCAGATGCTAACACATGCTAATGCTAATAATGCTAATGCTAACAAATGCTAATGCTAACAAATGCCTAATGTTTAAAGGAAAACAAATCTATGATAATGCTAATGCTAAAAAAATATTAATGTTAAAGCTAATGATAAAAATGCTGATGTAAAACTGCTTTACAAGGTTGCACACACTTAGCAAGCTGCAGGCACACTTAAAATTTCTTGGAAATTTTCTTTTCTAGTTATTATTATATTTCTTTTTAACATTTTGGACGAAATAGACAATTGTATCATGTCGAGGTGCCCAGATATCCTTAGTGCCCACCTGACCTGCATTTTAATTACCTGGAGATGGAAATACATCAGCGGCCATAGGAGGGAGCAGCGTACCTGCGATCATTCTGAATCCACCCGTTTCGGAAAACGGGTGTTGAATCTGAACGCTCGCTCGCTGGCTGGCTGGCTGATGACGAGTGAGTGAAACGCAAATAACCTATATTGATTTTGATATGTATGATTGCCATGATTGCTTATAGATTTTGATAGTTGCATATTGCACAACAACAGTGTTGGTGCACTGTTGTTGTGCGTCTGTCTGCTCACAATAACGGCCAACAAAAAATAGACAACATGGAAAGCCCTTTTGTTTGGATAGGAGAGACATTTTTATTTGGACCTAAAAAAGCGCATGTTTCCCCAAACACATTACGAAAAATTAGAACAAAAACAAGACAGTGCAAATGACTTGATGCTGTTTCATGAACATATAGCTATTATTCATTATATATAATCACTGGTTATTAATATGTACAGTATGCTATTATTCATTATGTATGTATATAATCATCCAACACCTGCTAAATGACTGTCACACGGGCACCTTCAAGCAATCTATTCCTTCCTTAACTTTACAACATTGTAGACTATAAAGGCTACTCTACTCTTTGAGGGTTCATGCATTTTAATCGCATTTCAATGTAGCAATTCATTATTAGGGATCTATAACTTATAGATATAGCTTATAGACTATAAGCTATATTTCCCATATCTATGCCGTTATGATTTGCGTCCAGAATGGAAGCTATGTGTGATGTTGTTATTGCGTCATTTATGCCTATTGGTGATCTGAAGATGAAATTATAGGCAACCTATTTATAGCAGGATTCAGGAAGCTATAGCTTTTTAAACAGATCATATTTAATATTTACGACCAGGCTCTGTGTGTGTGTGTGTGTGTGTGTGTGTGTGTGTGTGTGTGTGTGCGCGCGCGCGCGCGCATGCGTGCGAACAGGCTCTCAAAGACACTACCACACTGATGAAGATGTTTATCAGTAGAACTATTATAGGCTGTCCTGTATTCTACAGTTCTGTGTTTATTTTAATGTCTCTGAATTGAGTACAAAGGACTCCAATGTAAACAAACCATAATGCTTTCTTCCTATAGACCAGGGGTCTTCAACAGGGGGTCTGGGACCCCTAGGGGGTCCTCAGAGTTACTACAAGGGGTCCTCCAAATCTTTGTGTGATAGAAGCTTTTTTTTCTCCATTTGTATATTAACCACTTGAACCCTAAGCATCCATATTTTGAGAACTTTAGCCAACAGACTAAGTACTGAAAGGTCAAGTTTATTAAGTATTGACGGTTCAAGTGGTTAAATATCTGGAAATTTACATGAACCCAAAATACATTGATGATTGTGCTGTCAAACAATGAAACTATATGGAACTGTATCTATGGGTTGTGGGGGTCCC
>NC_137813.1:1375139-1420139 GCF_963921795.1 Nannobrachium achirus | reverse complement strand
GTCTTACGTAGGCATACGTCTGTACTTATAAGTGCAATTTTTACATACTTTTACTTCACTGCAGTACTTCCAATTTCCAATACTTTTACTTCTACTTCATAACATTCAGAGGCAAGAATTTTACTTTTACTCATTTGAAAATAGCCGATCTACAAGTTTACAACGCATCTCATCGCAGTGCGTTTTGAGCTTGTAGATCGTCTATTTTCAAAACATATTTCATACATTTTCAACACTCATGAAATGGGACACTCTGCATAATGAGTACTTCCTAATACTATTGGTACTTTGGGTATACGTTGATGCCAATACTTTGTACTTTTGAATAGGCAGACTTTTACTGCATTGCAGTATTGATACTTAGTAATAGTAAAACATTTGAGTGCCTTGTTTCCATCACTGTAGGCTGTGTGTGTGTGTGTGTGTGTGTGTGTGTGTGTGTGTGTGTGTGTGTGTGTGTGTGTGTGTGTGTGTGTGTGTGTGTGTGTGTGTGTGTGTGTGTGCGTGCGTGCGTGCGTGCGTGCGTGCGTGCGTGCGTGCGTGCGTGCGTGCGTGCGTGCGTGCGTGCGTGCGTGCGTGCGTGCGTGCGTGCGTGCGTGCGTGCGTGCGTCATATCGTAGAGAAGACAAGCAGACCAGTGAACTGTACTGTCATGAAACTGAACCATTTCCTATGCACACCTAATAAATACTTCAATTAATCAATCAATCAACAGAAGTACATTTGGATGCTCAGACAGAACAACATCGCCCCCTCCCCTCCCCTCCCCTCCCCTCCCCTCCCCTCCCCTCTCATCCATCCGCTCCGTTCTCATGTCTCCGTGGAAGGCGGGTTTGGGGGGAAATATTCCATATGTCTTGCAGATATACTGTACAACAAACGTACAACTTTGATCATTTGATCAAAACTACCAATCCCGTGGGATTAATCCGTTTAGACCCCGGAAACTCATTTTTGCGCATTATTACGTTAACCATTATTTTATGCCTTAACTGTTAAAAAAATAGCAGATCTACCAGCTTTTAGATCTGCTATTTTTTGAAAAATCTTGAACATTTGTGCAAATCTGTGAATCTTTTTGACCCCATTCTATTAGAGGTCATCTAAATCCTTCTTCTAAATCAGTGGTTCTCAAACATTTTCATGTCAAGGACCCCCAAAATTACATGTGTTTGGCCGCGGACCCCATCTCAAAATGTGTTGTTCCCCACCCAGAAGCAAAGATTTGAATGATATATTCCTAAGATTTGCACACATTTTCACAACTTTTCAAAAAAAACCTACAAGCTGTAGGATTGTATATCTGCATTTTGTTTTATACCAAAGCATAGAATAAAAATAACCGGCCTGAATGGATTAAGGGGGAGGGGAGGGGTGGGGGGTGGGCTTGGCAGAGTGCGACAGAATGCGGCCCCTCTGGAAGACATTTAGACCCTGGCACCCCCCCCCCCCCCCCCCCACCAATCAAAGGCTCATCTGTATGCACCCCCCCCCCCCTCATCTGTATGCACGCTCACATTGGCGGCTATTTATTCTTCTGAGGGAAATATGTTCCTAATAGGTGTCTCCGTTGGAAGTTATTTATTCTGAAATGTGGTTCCAATAGGGAGGCAGAGGAGACCGCATGGCTGTGCAGTCACACCACACTGATCTGAATCCTTCTGGGAGAAATGTGCAGCTTTTATATTTTGCCACTGTAGTCGCTTTTAGTGGATCATAATTCATGTGTTTGTGTAAAGTTTTATTTTCTTTGTGTGTGTGTGTGTGTGTGTGTGTGTGTGTGTGTGTGTGTGTGTGTGTGTGTGTGTGTGTGTGTCTATGTGTAATGTTAGTGTAACGGTAGAGAGGTGGCCGGTCCAAATCCCTGGCGGGCCGGTGTTGAGACGTGCATCCATGACGATGACCCTTGAGCAAGGCATTAATTAACCCCCTGTTTCAACAGAGCGTCTATAAAAACTACAGCGAGTTCATTAAATATAATAGTTGTACAGAGTCCCAGTTCAACCACTTATACTGTTGTACTGGGAGTCAACTATGGTTGTACTGGGAGCTGACCAGTACAACCACAGTGTGTTTCTAATGTGTTTCAAATGCTCAAAGCTCTTTACAACGATCCATTCTTTCATACAGTACATTGAGAGGTGAAGTGGTGAACAGTCAACGCCAGCGTCCTCACTTCCCACATTCACACACCAACGGTGGCAAAGCTGACACCAACCCACTCACTGGAGGCAATGTGGGGTTCAGTGTCTTGTACTGACCCACTCACTGGAGACAGTGTGGGGTTCAGTGTCTTGTACTGACCCACTCACTGGAGACAGTGTGGGGTTCAGTGTCTTGTACCGACCCACTCACTGGAGGCAATGTGGGGTTCAGTGTCTTGTACCGACCCACTCACTGGAGGCAGTGTGGGGTTCAGTGTCTTGTATTGACCCACTCACTGGAGACAGTGTGGGGTTCAGTGTCTTGTACCGACCCACTCACTGGAGACAATGTGGGGTTCAGTGTCTTGTATTGACCCACTCACTTGAGGCAATGTGGGGTTCAGTGTCTTGTATTGACCCACTCACTGGAGGCAGTGTGGGGTTCAGTGTCTTGTACCGACCCACTCACTGGAGGCAGTGTGGGGTTCAGTGTCTTTTATTGACCCACTCACTGGAGGCAATGTGGGGTTCAGTGTCTTGTACCAACCCACTCACTGGAGGCAATGTGGGGTTCAGTGTCTTGTATTGACCCACTCACTGGAGGCAGTGTGGGGTTCAGTGTCTTGTACCGACCCACTCACTGGAGGCAGTGTGGGGTTCAGTGTCTTTTATTGACCCACTCACTGGAGGCAATGTGGGGTTCAGTGTCTTGTATTGACCCACTCACTGGAGGCAACGTGGGGTTCAGTGTCTTGCCCAAGGACACTTCCACACATGGACAGGAGGAGCTGGGATTTGAACCGCCAACCCACGGATCATTGGACGACCTTATGAGCCACAGCCGCCACGAATATGGAAGATCTATAAGCCCACAATGTGTCTAGGGTCTAGGCAGCAACGCGTTGTAGGCTGGTATCGGCCGGTATATGTTTTGGGTGGGACTCCTGGGCCAAAGTAGCCTATGATTGGGCTAAGGCCAGTATTCAGATGATAGACAAGCCAGTGGGCCAATCATGTGAAGTCTTTCTGCTCTGTGGGCCGGTGCTATAAGGATTCCATCCTTGTCCCTTTTATTCCCATATGTGGAGATTCCTGATGTCATCCATATTAAGATGTCTCACGAAATATTAAACGGTGTTTAAAGTGCCGATCCCGGGATGTCGCGCGAAATATACTGTATATACAGTAAAGCTGGCATGGGCTCACCTTCGGTCCGGCTATCACTGTGGCACTGGTGAAGTCCGCGATTCGTTTCCATCGCACGTCCACGTTCACACATAGTGATCCCATCCCATGGAAAACAACGGTCCTTCTCTTTACAGTCCATTTTCTCCAAAAAAAGACTTTTGATGCCAAGGATGGCATTGGATTCTCGCTACAATAGCACAAGCATGAAGGCATCCATCTTCATCATCATTGTTTACGTTCGGGACCGGAACTAGTCACGGGTGAATC
The DNA here is from genome assembly GCF_963921795.1 of Nannobrachium achirus. NCBI lineage: Eukaryota > Metazoa > Chordata > Actinopteri > Myctophiformes > Myctophidae > Nannobrachium > Nannobrachium achirus. The sequence continues at coordinate 1,416,540 of NC_137813.1, read as the reverse complement.
TTGAACATTGTCAAGTGGGAACTGTGAGCTCGATCTACTTCCGTCCTTCAAAATAAGAGAGTGGCCGCGGATGGAGAAAAGACGCCGGCACTTTGGACAATTAACCATTTCATGTCTGAGGCACTAAATTAGTTAAGGCCATATCTTGGAATGCCCATATATGGACATACTGAGTCAGTCTCATGTCAGTCATCTATGTCAGTCATCTCCATATTTGGGAAAAGTTTGCATTTCCCCATTCAAGTCAATGGAGACATTTAATTCACGAATAAATAAATATAAATTAAACGATAATAATATAAAACGTATCTCTCTAGCGGCAACCACACTAATTTGGTTTAAAAATGAGGGGGCTCACTGGCCTACAAATATTCGGCCCACCTGGGCATATGCACGGTATACCAGATGCCCACCCCTGTTGTGCTGGGAGCTGAGCAGTACAACCACAGTGTGTTACTGTTGTACGGGGAGCTGACTGACCGGTACAACCACAGTGTGTTACTGTTGTACTGGGAGCTGACCAGTACAACCACAGTGTGTTACTGTTGTACTGGGAGCTGACCAGTACAACCACAGTGTGTTACTGTTGTACTGGGAGCTGACCAGTACAACCACAGTGTGTTACTGTTGTACTGTGAGCTGAGCAGTACAACCACAGTGTGTTACTGTTGTACTGTGAGCTGAGCAGTACAACCACAGTGTGTTACTGTTGTACTGGGAGCTGACTGACCGGTACAACCACAGTGTGTTACTGTTGTACTGGGAGCTGACCAGTACAACCACAGTGTGTTACTGTTGTACTGGGAGCTGACCAGTACAACCACAGTGTGTTACTGTTGTACTGGGAGCTGACCAGTACAACCACAGTGTGTTACTGTTGTACTGGGAGCTGACCAGTACAACCACAGTGTGTTACTGTTGTACTGGCCAGTACAACCACAGTGTGTTACTGTTGTACTGGCCAGTACAACCACAGTGTGTTACTGTTGTACTGGGAGCTGACCAGTACAACCACAGTGTGTTACTGTTGTACTGGGAGCTGACCGGTACAACCACAGTGTGTTACTGTTGTACTGGGAGCTGACCGGTACAACCACAGTGTGTTACTGTTGTACTGGGAGCTGACCGGTACAACCACAGTGTGTTACTGTTGTACTGGCCGGTACAACCACAGTGTTTTACTGTTGTACTGACCGGTACAACCACAGTGTGTTACTGTTGTACTGACCAGTACAACCACAGTGTGTTACTGTTGTACTGGGAGCTGACCAGTACAACCACAGTGTGTTAATGTTGTACTGGGAGCTGACCAGTTGGGAGCTGACCAGTACAACCACAGTGTGTTACTGTTGTACCGGGAGCTGACCGGTACAACCACAGTGTGTTACTGTTGTACTGGGAGCTGACCGGTACAACCACAGTGTGTTACTGTTGTACTGGGAGCTGACCGGTACAACCACAGTGTGTTACTGTTGTATGGGGAGCTGACCAGTTGGGAGCTGACCAGTACAACCACAGTGTGTTACTGTTGTACTGGGAGCTGACCGGTACAACCACAGTGTGTTACTGTTGTACTGGGAGCTGACCGGTACAACCACAGTCTATATTATTATAACAGAATTTGAGATGAACATATGCATCTTTGACTTGTATTTTGTGAGGTACCGTCTTCTAATGAGAATTAGTGAGGACTAGTTATTTAACATGCGTTGAGAATGGTAAAGTGTTTTTCCCCTCTACACCAAGTCTCTTCACCAAAAAGAACCCTTCTACATAAGCTCACACGGTGTTTCATTGCAATGTGCAATGGGTTCAAGTGGTTAGCCCTAACCCTAACCCTAACCCTAATGGGTTCAAGTGGTTCAGTGCGTTTTGCTCAAGAAGACATGGAGGTCAGAGAGAGGATTCTTACTCGCAACTCGGGTCTGTCTACGGCACCCAAACTGTGGGTCGCAGACACATTTGTGTGGCTCGCGGGTAAATATTTCAAAAGATCTTCCACCCAAAAAAGGAGAAAAAAGCAAATTCTATCTGAAAGAAAATCTAAACATTTTTCTAAAGAAATTCATAAAAACTCCATGAAAAGAAATACAATAACATAAATGAGTAGGTTTTGAAAATAGCAGATCTACTGTAAATGCTCACAACGCGGCACTAAGCGACCCATTGTGAGCTTTATTGTAGATCTGCTATTTTCACTAGTTTGGGTCCCGGCCGGGCAAGCGTGAAATTTCTCTCTTGGGCCTCGAACAGTTTGGGAACGACCGTTCTACGGGAATCGAACCAGGGACGCAGGGATACCGTGGTTGGTGCACAATCCCTTCCCCAGAATTTATCACCCACTTCTCTATTATTATTACCCATTATTATCTTATTATCATTTATCACCCACTTCTCTCTTCTCCTCAGAGTTCTCACATGGTGTCCCATCTTGTCATGTGCGGGGATTTGAACCGACAACCAGTCTCCACCTTTTCCTCCCTGAGACGAGAGGAAGGTCTGATGAAGACGTGGGTGATGTGGGGGCTCGTCCCTCTAGTTAGCGTCTTTAAAGCATGTTTCATTTTCATCACGTCGGTTCTGTGCGTCTACTTCAGTCCGCCGCGCATCTTTCATTGCTTTTCAACACATGTTAATGGCAGCATGTGCAGCGTAGGACATGTGTCGCGGCTGACATGTGTTCCACATGTGGCCGTTGGCAACGGCACGGCGGAGGACTAAGATGCTGCGCCGTGCCAACACTGAAGAGCCTGGGACGTGTTGAAAAGGACGGGGGCTTTTTAACCCGTTTAGAACGGGTACACAGTATTGTGTATCATTATTTTATGCTTTAGCTATTGAAAAAATAGCAGATACAAGCTCACAGCGCGGCACTTGGTGCCGCGCTGTGAGCTTGTATATCTGCTACACAATACTGTGTACCCGTTCTGAATGGGTTAAAAGAGTGTAGCGTGTTTGATCAAGGCAAACTAAACAGGAAATCTGCATCCTCTTTTTCTACTCAGGGGTTTCCCAAGCCCTCCGTTTGTTTGACCTCGTCTTGAGGTCGCTAAGAATTCCTTGCAACCGCCAGCGCCTTCTGAACATTGGAACCATGTGAGAGTCTTTCTCACGTTGTTCTGATGTTTAGCGCAAGCAGAGAGAGAGGAAAACAAAAGGTTGGATTCACCAGCAAAAAGCTACCGGTCAGTCAGTAGCAGCTGTGTGGAAGCAGGGTGGCTGGATGGATGGCTCCAGAGGATCGTAAAACAACAAGTCTTTGCTTCTGGGGGTCCCTGGAACAAATTATTTTGAGATGGGGGGTCCTTGACCTGACAGAGTTTGAGAACGACTGATATAGCAACATACTGTAGGTTTTCAGAAAACTGTCTGAAATAGCAGAGAATTGTTTTGCCACTAAGCGGTCGGGGTGAGAAAGCAGGCTTGTTTCAACCCATCGCTTAGACAAGGGGTTTTCAGAGTGGGTGACGGGGCACCCTGGGGTGCCGTGACGGCAATCCAGAGGTGCCGCAAGATCATTTGATAATATTTGGAATTTATTTGGACACTTGTAGTACAAAGTTATTTTCAGCCAGTTCTAACCAAAATGGCTGTTATCTCAACGCTTTCCTCGCAACATTATCACTAAAATATCGTCACTGTCGGGCAGAAACCTCGTATCTCCAAGTTTCAAATGTGTACGTCTTTTGGTAAAGCAAAGCCCTGCTTCATCATACAAGACTGTCGTACAAAACTAGTGAAAACAGCCGATCTACAAGCACGTGCTTGTAGATCTGCTGTTTTCACTAGTTTAGTACATTTTATAGTTGATAAATACAAAACAAACGGTTTTGGACATACTGTACAGTACAAGGTTTCCACCAGACAACAACGATATGCTATAAATATAAGGTGCTGGGAGTGAAAATTATAATGTAGGGGAGCCTCGGATTAAAAAAAAATATTTATGGGGTGCCCTGAGATAAAAAAGTTTGGGAACCCCTGGCTTAGATTCTCTCCACACTTAAAATGATTCATCTGAGAGATGCTAAAATGACATTTACTTGTTGGATAGGATGTGTGGTAAAGGTATACTTGTTGGATAGGATGTGTGGTAAAGGTATACTTGTTGGATAGGATGTGTGGTAAAGGTATATAATGGATAGGATGTGTGGTAAAGGTATATAATGGATAGGATGTGTGGTAAAGGTATATCGTTGGATAGGATGTGTGGTAAAGGTATATCGTTGGATAGGATGTGTGGTAAAGGTATACTTGTTGGATAGGATGTGTGGTAAAGGTATACTTGTTGGATAGGATGTGTGGTAAAGGTATACTTGTTGGATAGGATGTGTGGTAAAGGTATATCTTGTTGGATAGGATGTGTGGTAAAGGTATATCGTTGGATAGGATGTGTGGTAAAGGTATATCGTTGGATAGGATGTGTGGTAAAGGTATACTTGTTGGATAGGATGTGTGGTAAAGGTATACTTGTTGGATAGGATGTGTGGTAAAGGTATATCTTGTTGGATAGGATGTGTGGTAAAGGTATATCGTTGGATAGGATGTGTGGTAAAGGTATACTTGTTGGATAGGATGTGTGGTAAAGGTATACTTGTTGGATAGGATGTGTGGTAAAGGTATACTTGTTGGATAGGATGTGTGGTAAAGGTATACTTGTTGGATAGGATGTGTGGTAAAGGTATACTTGTTGGATAGGATGTGTGGTAAAGGTATATCGTGTTGGATAGGATGTGTGGTAAAGGTATATCGTTGGATAGGATGTGTGGTAAAGGTATATCTTGTTGGATAGGATGTGTGGTAAAGGTATATCGTTGGATAGGATGTGTGGTAAAGGTATATCGTTGGATAGGATGTGTGGTAAAGGTATATCGTTGGATAGGATGTGTGGTAAAGGTATATCGTTGGATAGGATGTGTGGTAAAGGTATACTTGTTGGATAGGATGTGTGGTAAAGGTATATCGTTGGATAGGATGTGTGGTAAAGGTATATCGTTGGATAGGATGTGTGGTAAAGGTATACTTGTTGGATAGGATGTGTGGTAAAGGTATATCGTTGGATAGGATGTGTGGTAAAGGTATACTTGTTGGATAGGATGTGTGGTAAAGGTATATCGTTGGATAGGATGTGTGGTAAAGGTATACTTGTTGGATAGGATGTGTGGTAAAGGATAGGATGTGTGGTAAAGGTATATCTTGTTGGATAGGATGTGTGGTAAAGGTATACTTGTTGGATAGGATGTGTGGTAAAGGATAGGATGTGTGGTAAAGGTATATCTTGTTGGATAGGATGTGTGGTAAAGGTATACTTGTTGGATAGGATGTGTGGTAAAGGTATACTTGTTGGATAGGATGTGTGGTAAAGGATAGGATGTGTGGTAAAGGTATATCTTGTTGGATAGGATGTGTGGTAAAGGTATACTTGTTGGATAGGATGTGTGGTAAAGGTATATCGTGGATAGGATGTGTGGTAAAGGTATATCGTGGATAGGATGTGTGGTAAAGGTATATCGTGGATAGGATGTGTGGTAAAGGTATATCGTGTAAGTGTGGCAAACATTCACCTGAGAAATCATTCTCTGCCCATCATTTGGGCAGCTTGCGCCGAGGAACCTCATCTCGGCGCTACACAGCGGGAGAGGAACCTCATCTCGGCGCTACACAGCGGGAGAGGAACCTCATCTCGGCGCTACACAGCGGGAGAGGAACCTCATCTCGGCGCTACACAGCGGGAGAGGAACCTCATCTCGGCGCTACACAGCGGGAGAGGAACCTCATCTCGGCGCTACACAGCGGGAGAGGAACCTCATCTCGGCGCTACACAGCGGGAGAGGAACCTCATCTCGGCGCTACACAGCGGGAGAGGTAGATCATAGGACTTATTATAACACATTATGATATTTGTTAGCTTGTAAGAGCCTATGGGCTGTATTTTGATTGTCTTAAGTACCAGCTCTTATGCCTGTCCATACTGTCTCCGACCACCAAACTTTTCGTCGGAGAGTTCTGACTTTCCGACGCGCAGCTTTCCGAACTTTAATTTGCGGGTGATTTTCAGAAAGATGCGAGTGACGTCATTTTGTAGTTGAACCGGACCTTTCCGACGAAAGTTTGGTGGTCAGAGACATGTATGGACAGGCAAGGCATAAGAGCTGGTACCTAAGACACACATATGATGCCAACCCGAGTTTCCCGAGTTTGTATTGGTACCCCTCCCCCTGTGCCAACCCCGAGTTTCCAGAGTTTGTATTGGTACCCCTCCCCCTGTGCCAACCCCGAGTTTCCAGAGTTTTGGCCGTAAAAAAAAAAAAAAGAATTATTAGGCATGATCACGATGTTTAACCCCCATACCAACCCATTCTTTCAAACATGGCAGCCATGTTTGTTTACATCGGAAGAAAACATAATGGCTGCTAGCTCATGAAGGCCTGAACGGATTTCCAAGCGGATTACTTTGTTTGAAAGCTGATTTCAGCAACTGACCAATCAGAATCAAGCATTCAAACAAGCCGAGTAATAACTAGATATAACTAGAGACATTGTGGTTCTATTTCTTTGGCCAACCAGTTGCAGTTCACAACATCCATGTCTGTCCACTCCAGACTAATATGGTATGATGTAATACCTGTTGTAGCCGTTGTCAGAGCACTGAGTGCATTGATGACATCACAGCAGGGACGGGCTGAAATTTCGAAAAGGGCCTTTTGGTGAAAATATCGAAAATAGCAGCCCTCCAAGGCTCCAAGCTCACACCGTGTCGCGCTGTGACGTGTTGTGAGCTTGGAGGTCTGCTATTTTCAGTGCTTGATACCACACTGAACTAACCATAATAAAGTGAATACTGGAGATGTGGCGTAACGGCATGGATTTCTACACAGAGAGGGCAATTCTTTCAACATAAGATTCAAGTTCAGGATTCATGGTCTGGAGAGGGCACTTATAACAGACGGATATAAGGGCAGGGGCATCATAGTGCCAGTATGAGGTCACTTTTATAGCGCTTTTATCCTAGGCACTTTACATAGATTGTGCATTACATTCACCCATTCACACACACATACACCGGTGGCAGAGGAAACCATGCAAGGCACCAACCTGCTCACCGGTAGCAACTAGGGGTTCAGAGTCTTGCTCAAGGACTCTTCGACATAAACTCAGGGGGAGCCCGGATTCGAACTGGGAACCCTTCAGGAACCCTTCGTGCTCTAATAATGGTTTCTCTACCCCTGAGCAATGCCGCCCGTGCGTTAACACGGTGTGGATCAACTGCACCAACACACATGTTGTGTTGTTAAGCTGCGTGACAAAGAAATGTGTGGAATGTTGAAGCAGGCGTCTTCTTCTTCATGCCAACTCCACTTGACACCACCCCACTGACACCACCCCACTGACACCACCCCACTGCGGCGTCGAGCTTTATGTTTGATCTGAATGATCCGCTGTGATGTTCGGACCGATCAACACCATGCATTGATCACTGTCAACTTGGCACCGATCTCTTTTAGCTTTCTTTGATATTAGGACTAACGTATTAAAGGTTAAATGAGAATGATTAAAATCTGCATGTCCATAACGTTTTGGTTGTTAATAATACAACACTATTTTAACCAGTTTGTACGGTGGAGAAGTGGTTCCCATCCAGGAGTACACGAAAAGGTTGGGGGATTTCCCCCATAATGATATGGAAATATTACAAGTAATTTCAAAACCCCATTGTGCACAGCCATAACTAATGTACAGTAGTTCTGATTAGAAGTGAAGCAGACTCACTCCCATAACTAATGTACAGTAGTTCTGATTAGAAGTGGAGCAGACTCACTCCCATAACTAATGTACAGTAGTTCTGATTAGAAGTGGAGCAGACTCACTCCCATAACTAATGTACAGTAGTTCTGAATAGAAGTGGAGCAGACTCACTCCCATAACTAATGTACAGTAGTTCTGAATAGAAGTGGAGCAGACTCACTCCCATAACTAATGTACAGTATAGTTCTGATTAGAAGTGGAGCAGACTCACTCCCATAACTAATGTACAGTATAGTTCTGATTAGAAGTGGAGCAGACTCACTCCCATAACTAATGTACAGTATAGTTCTGAATAGAAGTGGAGCAGACTCACTCCCATAACTAATGTACAGTATAGTTCTGATTAGAAGTGGAGCAGACTCACTCCCATAACTAATGTACAGTATAGTTCTGAATAGAAGTGGAGCAGACTCACTCCCATAACTAATGTACAGTAGTTCTGATTAGAAGTGGAGCAGACTCACTCCCATAACTAATGTACAGTATAGTTCTGATTAGAAGTGGAGCAGACTCACTCCCATAACTAATGTACAGTATAGTTCTGATTAGAAGTGGAGCAGACTCACTCCCATAACTAATGTACAGTAGTTCTGAATAGAAGTGGAGCAGACTCACTCCCATAACTAATGTACAGTAGTTCTGAATAGAAGTGGAGCAGACTCACTCCCATAACTAATGTACAGTATAGTTCTGATTAGAAGTGGAGCAGACTCACTCCCATAACTAATGTACAGTATAGTTCTGATTAGAAGTGGAGCAGACTCACTCCCATAACTAATGTACAGTATAGTTCTGATTAGAAGTGGAGCAGACTCACTCCCATAACTAATGTACAGTATAGTTCTGATTAGAAGTGGAGCAGACTCACTCCCATAACTAATGTACAGTATAGTTCTGATTAGAAGTGGAGCAGACTCACTCCCATAACTAATGTACAGTAGTTCTGAATAGAAGTGGAGCAGACTCACTCCCATAACTAATGTACAGTAGTTCTGAATAGAAGTGAAGCAGACTCACTCCCATAACTAATGTACAGTATAGTTCTGATTAGAAGTGGAGCAGACTCACTCCCATAACTAATGTACAGTAGTTCTGATTAGAAGTGGAGCAGACTCACTCCCATAACTAATGTACAGTATAGTTCTGATTAGAAGTGGAGCAGACTCACTCCCATAACTAATGTACAGTAGTTCTGAATAGAAGTGGAGCAGACTCACTCCCATAACTAATGTACAGTAGTTCTGAATAGAAGTGGAGCAGACTCACTCCCATAACTAATGTACAGTAGTTCTGAATAGAAGTGGAGCAGACTCACTCCCATAACTAATGTACAGTAGTTCTGATTAGAAGTGGAGCAGACTCACTCCCATAACTAATGTACAGTAGTTCTGAATAGAAGTGGAGCAGACTCACTCCCATAACTAATGTACAGTAGTTCTGATTAGAAGTGGAGCAGACTCACTCCCATAACTAATGTACAGTAGTTCTGATTAGAAGTGGAGCAGACTCACTCCCATAACTAATGTACAGTAGTTCTGAATAGAAGTGGAGCAGACTCACTCCCAGTATTCCACCGTAATGTGAAGACTCACCTCTTCAGACTCCACCTCAGCCTTGACCACCTTGCAGGTTTGTGCACAGGGACGTGCTGGGCCCCTGATTCAACCCGGGAAAAAGAGTTGGAGAGGCCCTCATTGCTGCTGCTACTCAGAGATTTGTGACAAAGTGACAAGCCAGTGGGCCAATTACTGTACATGAGTTATATTTCGTTGTTGTCGGGTGGAAACCTTGTATGTCCAAAACCGTTTGTTTTGTATTTAACATTTTAAAAATGATTTAAACTAGTGAAAACAGACGATCTACAGTGCTTGTAGATCTGCTGTTTTCACTACTTTTGTGCAACGGCCTTGTATGATGAAGCAGGGCTTTGCTTTGCGAAACAAATTACAAATTTGAAACTTGGAGATACGAGGTTTCTGCCCGACAGTGACGATTTACTTTGTTGGCCGCCCAGCCCCCAAAATGGAACAAAGGCCGACATTCTATTTTTAATTTTTTCCTAATTGTCCCGCTTTCCCCAATGGCCAGCACGTCCCTGTTTGTGCATGTGTGTATAGTTTCTATGTCCAGATGTTTGGGGGAGAATCTACTGTTAGATAACAAGATGCTCTTGGTTAATGTTATGATCCTGGATTATACTATTTCTATGCGTTTGATGATCACATTGTGTTCTCCTTATTATTGTAAATCGCTCTCTGGATTAGTACAGTGCACCTGCTAAATGACTACATTGTATAGATGATAGTTCCCCTCTGGCATATAGCTGTCTGCTATATGTACTGTATGTGAAGAGGTCACACTTGTTGTTAATGGCATCAGTCTTTTTTAATACATTTATGCACTTTATCCAGATCTACAAGCTTGAGCTTGTAGATCTGAAGATCTGTAGATTTTTTAAACTTTGTCCCTGGCAAAACATATAATATCCTGCCAGGGTGGGCCAGGCAGGCCACCCACTGGCTGACTAGAGGTATTGAACGTCAAAGCATAATATTTCCCCCTCCACAATGTGCTGTGTGTCTTATAGCTCAGCGCCAGCGGTAGCCTAGGCCAGGGGTTTTCAAAGTGGGTGACGGGGCACCCTGGGGTGCCGCGAGATAATTTGATAATTGGAATTTATTTGGACACTTGAAAAAATATCGTCACTGTCGGGCAGAAACCTCAATCTCCAAGTTTCAAATGTGTTCGTCTTTTGGTAAAGCAAAGCCCTGCTTCATCATACAAGACTGTCGCACAAAAGTAGTGAAAACAGCTGATCTACTGTGTGCGTGTAGATCTGCTATTTTCACTAGTTTAGTACATTTTATAGATGATAAATACATCTACATCTATAAATACAAAATGAACGGTTTTGGACAAGGTTTCCACCCAACAACTATAATATGCATAGGCGGCAAGTCTGTGGGGGCTGTGGGGTTGCGGCACCCCGCGGAGCGCTCCTATAGCCTATTTGCGTGTATGCAAACGGACGGGGGGGTAGCGCTCGATATGGCTTCAGCCCCCCGCGGCGTGGACAAAACTTGGCGCCTCTGATAATATGTGCTAAATATAAGGTGCTGGGAGTGAAAATTATAATGTAGGGGTGCCTCGGATTAAAAGAATATTCATGGGGTACCCTGAGACAAAAAAAATAAAAAAATGGGAACCCCTGGCCTATAGGCTATACACATGTTTAGCTCTCTTAAGGGGGACCTGGCCTTTGTCTAATAATTGGGCCAGGGGGATCTGGGTGGGCCGGCTTTTTATTATTTTATTTTATTTTATGATCAGTGGATTATGTCAACATAATATGAACATTGTCTGTTTGGCTGCTTTGAACCAGGCTGGTCTTTTTAGCGGAGGAGCAGATATGAAGAGCATCAGGCACAGACTCGACAGTAGCCCATGGTCTGGTGCAGTGGTGTGTAAAGTAACTACACTTACTCAAGTACTGTACTTAAAAGGGAAGACCACCCATTTTCAATATTGAACTATGTCATTAATATACCTTAGAGGAGTTGTGTGGAAATAGGAAAAAAAGGTTCCCCCTCTTCTGTGTTGCCTAGAACTGGAGGATTGATTGTGGGGTTTGTATTGTAAAGTACAATGTGTGATGTCATCAAGTTGTGATTTGCAATACAAACCCCAAAATCAATCCTCCAGTTCTAGGCAACACAGAAGAGGGGGAACCTTTTTTTTTTCTTTTTTTTTCCCCATACAACTCCTCTAAGGTATATTAATGACAGTTCAATATTCAAAATGGGTGGCTTTCCCCTTTAAATATTTTCAGTTTTTGTTTTGTTTTTAGTTTCCAATGTTTTGTTCTTTCACATCTACTCCACTAGCCTATATATATCTCAGGCAGTTTTATACTTTTATTCCACTATTTTAAAACTTGAGTTAGGCTACTACTAGCCACTTTGTAGATTTTGTTTAAACATACACTAACCACTTCAGCCTTATATACATTTTCTACAAGCTGACAATGCGTCTCAATGCCCAAAATGTAAAAAAAAAGAAAAAAAAAATACAATATTTGGAACATGCTTTCATGTAAAGTAAAGTTTAGAGCATGGTTTCAACAAAAGGTTTATATATTTCTAACAAATTGCTACAAAACCAGTATATCCAGTCATTTTGGGGCGTAAACAAGAAGTTGAAGGATAAAATTAACTCTGATAATGAATGTACTGTGCATGTTCATATCATGTTGGCCTATAACGTGACAATATTCTTACATTTTGTACAAAATAGACAATTTCACAGCAAGGTGCCCCGATATGCCCACACATATGTTATAATTGTCAAGTCACAAGTATTGATTGATTGATTGAAGAATGTATTAGAAGTTTGCATAGGAAAAGGTACAGTTTCAGGACAGTACAAATCACTGGTAGAAGATCAACTAAAAGGGGATCCTTAGTAACATTTAATGACAGAAGGATGGAACACAGTACTTTGCTGGATAACATCAATAACAACAGGGGGGAGCTGATGATCATTCAAAAAGGAAAATAAAATAAAAGTAGAGAACCAGCTATACTAGGGTGACCATATTTTCAGCCACTCAAACCGGGACGCGAAACACTGTTGCCTAAAACCGGGACCCTAAAAGCAACGCGCACGTTACCGCGCACGCGCGTGCCCATTCTCTAACGTTCGTGCACGCGCACACACGCACCGCAGGGTTGCAAACAGGCAGTGAGTGATTGACAAACAGCTTCAGTGTTGAATTCAGACACGCAATGAATTTATTCATGTTTTCTGATGGTTAGGTGAGCATGTTTTCATGAAAAGAACATGATAAATGTCTATGCAACCACTGAAAACAGCTACTATTATTTTAATTCTGGCAAAAACCGGGACAATTTTGCAGTGAATGTTGAAAACCGGGACATATTAGTGTTTTAAAGATATTTGTCGGGACACCGGGACACGCAGCTTGAAAACGGGACTGTCCCGGGTAAAACAGGACGTCTGGTCACCCTAAGCTATACTCAATTTGACCTGTCAAATATTATACAGTATGTCGGTCAACATGCTCCACCCAACTGCGCTGGCGCTGTGTGTGTGTGTGTGTGTGTGTGTGTGTGTGTGTGTGTGTGTGTGTGTGTGTGTGTGTGTGTGTGTGTGTGTGTGTGTGTGTGTGTTATAACTAACTAACTCAGTCACCTATTATTATAACCATGTTAAGGCCTGGCTAAATTATAAACACATAATAGATTAAGTCGACGCGCTGCTAATTTAATTTCAACTTCCTGATTAAAATGTCAACACTGTTATATGTTAGACAACAATAGGCTGCAATGATGTGCAGTCTATGACTTTATAGCAGTCAAATCTCATATTATTAATAATAATATAATAAAGGTTCTCTCACCTGCCTCTTATCTCTAATCCACCTCCACCCAACACAAATAAACGGCCTTATTTATTTATTTTAAATAATACGCTCCATTTGAAGAACCAAATCCATAAATTAATGGGTGAATTAATCATCACCGCCGCAGCACCGCCGCTGCAGCAGGCCGAGGAGGAGCGACCCAGACACGGCCTGGAGGGCTGCTCCGCCCCGGCGGGGCTCCGGTGAAGCTGGCTGTACCCCCATTAGACCTGTAATGATGGACTTCCAAAAATACACACACACACACACACACACACACACACACACACACACACACACACACACACACACACACACACACACACACACACACACACACACACACACACACACACACACACACACACGCGCGCGCAGACACTGACAGACAGACAACAATGGTGTTTAGCGGGGCTGCAAAGGACTCTAAACTCCCCCCCCCCTCTCTCTCTCTCTCCCACTCCTTCTCTACCTCTCTCTACCTCTCCCCCCCTCCCCTCCCTCTCCCTCTAATTCTCCATAACAAAAGTACAAAGGCCTGCGTTGAGACCAAAGGCCTCATCCTAACACCTTTAACACCTCCACGGAGCTCCCCGGCGCCGCGCCGCGCCTCACCGCGCCTTGCGGGCCAGACAGGCCAGACAGCCCGCTACCAGCGAGCAGCAGCCCCGCCGATCAGTCTCCCATTATTAGCACTGTGGGAAAGTCATTAAGTACAGTAAAGTAGCCGACTGTACTTAATAAGGACAATCGTTGATGATAGGCCTACACGAGTTAATTAGTCTGTCCATTTCTCCAAACGTTATCCTTCCAACTGTAGGCTACCTTTTACTCACTGAGTGTCTGTAATCCTATTTGTGAACGCTTTGCATATTTGGATTATTAGGATATTATGCAATTAATAGCCTACGTGCATTAAACACGTATAAGCCTTTCCCTTGGGTCTGTTTTATTCTTTGACAATTTTCCAAAAACTTTTCCAAAAATGATGTCAACATTTGTAGCATCCTATTTTAAGTATTTGCATGCGTAAATAGGCTACCTTATAGCCTATAGGCAATATTTTGATGTCAATACTTTTGCTCAAGTCTACAGGCCTATACATGCAGACATGGATGAGTATTTGTGTATGTGATATTTCTACTCAGTTGGATAAATAATCTGCAGCATATTACTTTTAGGGAGGGGAGAGGGGGGGGGGGGGGGGTGAATGAAAGAGACAGAAGGTCAAAAGAGGCGACAGAAGAGTCTCATCTTGTCTTTAGTGTGTCTGTCAGTCCGTCACTCCCTGTCTGTCACTCCCTGCGTAAAACCAGTCTGTTGGCACAGCGCGCATGCAGGGAGCGCACAGCAGAGTGTGTGTGTGTATGCGCGTTAGTGAATGTGTGTGTGCATGTGTGTTGGTGTGTGCGTGTTGGTATCTTAAGACAACACCAACCTGTAGTTTTTTTTAATGGTCTATATTTTAGACTCACACTTTTTTACACTCTAAAAAAGTGTCGCATTCGTTAAACGGTTATATTTTGGGAGCATCATTCATTCAGCGGGCCTGGCCGCGCCGGCCTGCGGGAGACAGGAGCGTTTGGACCGGCCTGGGATCAGCCTGGGATCCGCCTGGGATCAAAGAGCACCGGAGGAGCGCAGGATTTATTTACAACAAGACATTATACTTCTGATTCTGAAGGTCACGCAAGTTGAAGAAGAAACGGCCTGATGCGTAAGTTTTCATTCATAAATAAATAAATAAATAAATAAATAGCAATAGCTGAGTATAATGACACATGTAGATACAATCGTGAAACGTCTTAATTTAGGATTTTATTAAATTCACGGATGGATTCTGTAGGCCTATGAAGAGTTTATATGTGTATACTGTCTGTAGCCCTATATATAGTGATCCATCATCAAGCATGCATTTATTAAATATTTCTCTTTTTTATAATGACCCGAAAAGATAGATATCTAGGCTATAGGCTACAACAAGGTTTTTTTTTGATTGACTGAAGATTTTATTTGAAGATTGCATAGAAAAGGTTACAGTTTCATATGACAGTAGGCCTACAGTCAGACAGTGAAACTGAATATAATACATTTAAATGACATGTTGTTTGTGAATGAGGGGCTGCATGTCATCACTGTTTAAACAGGTTATAAATGTAAACAATGAATGCTTTTGGGTCTTTTTATTTTTATGAATCACAACATCTGTTAATAATTGGTCAGTATCTCATCATTGTCATGTAGAATAAACGTCACAACATAGTCTGAAGAATGTCATGTTTGTTTGAGAGACAGACAGATAGGCTACATAGTGTTAATATTCATTGTGTGGTTTAGCGCTGCACTTCATTGATAGAATATTGACGTGATTTTATTAGAATTCAGCAGCTTTTGAAAACATATGCCAGGGACCCCCATAAGAGGAGAGCAGTGATTCAACAATTTAAATTTCAAGGACCCCCAGTTTGACATGTAGGCCTATAGGCTACGGACCCCCATTTAATGTTAGACACCAATTTATATTGTAAAATCAACGTTAATTTAATTCAGAGTGTATACATGGAACGGGTCCATTTGGTTCCATTTGTACGAGTTACAGACCCATGCATGGTTCCATTTGGTTTGTAACTATCATTTAGCTGGGGACTCCCTCAAGGACCTCTGGGGGTCCCCGGACCCCACTTCTTTGAGAACCCCAATGGCATATGGAACGTTCGTTCTATTTCTTACAACTTCTCGCGTGGTTTCACTCTCACAGTGAACTGTACCGTCATGAAACTGTACCTTTTCTTATGCAAACTTCTAATAAAGTCTTCAATCAATCAATCAATCACAGTGGCGGACGGCAGAGAGGCGCCCGTCGCGACCACCGTGCACGCTCACGGGGGGCACGCGCACGGTCACGGCGAGGACGGGCACGGGGACGCGTGCTCGCGCAGCGCGCTCCTGGACCACAGCAGGCGGCACCGCACCGCGTTCACGCGCGAGCAGCTCACGCGCCTGGAGACGGAGTACTGCAAGGAGAGCTACGTGTCCAGAGCGCGCAGGTGCGAACTGGCCACGGCGCTCAGCCTACCAGAGACCACCATCAAGGTATGACGTCATCTTTAACCTCTACCTCAGCGTGTATTGAGATGTGCGTGCGTGTGAGTGAGAGAGAGAGAGATGGAGAGAGAGAGAGAGAGAGAGAGAGAGAGAGAGAGAGAGAGAGAGAGAGAGAGAGAGAGAGAGACATTGATTGATTGATTGATTGATTGATTGATTGATTGATTGATTGATTGAAGACTATCAGAAGTTTGCATAGGAAAAGGTACAGTTTCATGTCAGCACAGTTCACTGGTACAAGGTCAACTAAAAGGATACGCTGCATGAAAGCACATGGCTTATTTACATTGAGATCCTTTAACATTGAATGACAGACAGAACACTATGCAGAAGAACTATTCATGGGTTGCATTTGTAGTCCTAAACCGGCCATATTGAGGACCAACACAGGTGTTCAATTTGTCTGATGAGCCCTATTCACGGCCCGCCCACTCAGCAAATTTCTCAGCAACTTCCTGGTGCTGACGTCAGTTTAGAAGGGGAAACTATAACAGAAATAGCTGGACTTAACAAAGCCAACAAATCATTATTTCGAACGGTAAAGTAAATTATAATGCTTTGTGCCTTTTACTATCTTGTGTTCAGTGTTCTTGATCATACTAGCCGTATTTTATACTTTACTATTCAGAAATTGCATTAAATTTGTGATTTCTGTGTTAATTTAACTCTATGGGCTTTTAGCAGGGTTTACCCTTCAAAACGTGACTTCAGCACCAGGGGGATGCTGAGTGGGCGGGCCGTGAATAGGGCTAATTGGCATAGAACCAATGTTCTACGTTAATCAAAACACCTGTGTTGGTCCTCAAAATGGCTGGTGTAGGACTACAAATGGCTGGTGTAGGACTACAAATGGCTGGTGTAGGACTACAAATGGCTGGTGTAGGACTACAAATGCAACCCATGAATATCAGAAAAAACAGTCGCAAAATAAAACACAGTGCAAAAATACATTTACCATAGAAAGGTCAGGGGAAGGTAAGGTCAGGATAGGCTATGTTTTAGTTTACCATGCAGTTACGAGTAGCTGCTGCCTCTTAGTGGCTTTTCAGAGGCATTTTAAAGGAAGGTAGGGAATTATGAGAGAGAGAGAGAGAGAGAGAGAGAGAGAGAGAGAGAGAGAGAGAGAGAAAAGCTATGTCTGATATATCAGTGGTTCTCAACCTGTGGGTGGGAACCCTCAGGAGGGTCCTCCACTGATTCATGGGGGTCGGCCAGATGACTAACTTATAATGCTCAACATGCTTTCTCACTCAGCAGTAAACAAACCAACATAAGACTCCCTAATCGGGAGATAAGCGTCAGGTCACATGTATAGACAAATAGGCAAAATCTGTAGGAGCTGTGTCCAAAAATGAGTTTGGAAAAATGGTCTTGATGTTGACGCTGAAAGATCCATGGGCAAAAGAGGACAACATGTGCCACAGAGGCACAAATCCAGGACCAGGCACTCAGGTGGATTTAGAAATACCGGTAATAAAAATATTTTCTAATAAAAAAAAAAATAAAAAAATAAAAAATACAAAGAGACAGATCCATGCAGATGACATTTGACAGGAATTCCCGTGGGTCCCGCAGGATTCCCGCAGGACAGGAGTAAAATTTGTATTAATGCCAGGATCGGGACGGGACAGGAATGAAAATCAACAGGAGTGGGCAGGAGCGGGAATCATCCCAGACCAGTTCATCAAATCGCATAAATAAATTGCACAGGAAAGTGAGGTCTTTGAACTGGGAACATTATAAAATTATACATTATATAATAATAAACATGATATCAAATATAATATGGATCAAAATAGAAAAACATCTGCGCGATTTTTTTTTTTTTTTTTTTTTTTTCCGGGAGCGGTATGTGAACGGGAGTGATTTTGACCAGGAGCGGGATGGGACCAGGAGTCATTGTACAGGAGTGGGACAGGACGGGATTTATTTTTTTACTCTGGCCCAGGATTGGGACGGGACAGGAGTGAAAATCCACTCCTGTGTCATCCTCTACGTCTACGGAGTGTAGACATACTGTGTACTGCTTTGCGTGATTTTAGGGCAGAATCTGTAGGAGCAGTGTCCAAAAATGTGTTTTGCAATAATCGGCCTCATGGTGGCGCTAGAAGAGGGCCATGTGAGAAATGAGGGGAGGAGGTTGTGGTTTGGCAGCCAAGGAGTGTGTGTGTGTGCAAAGTTTGGCATGGATCGGGGCAACGGTGGCGGAGATATTAGTAGGGGAAAAGTGTGACGTGATGTGACTGACTGACAAACAGACTGACAGCCAGTGGAGGTTTTGATAGTAACGGTCACATTAAGTGTGAACAGCAGGGCTGACCAAGAGGTAGATTGTGATCACAAAGGCTGTCAGTAGACCACAAGCCACGCCCCTAAAAATGTATAATCAAAGAAGAAAAAAATCACTAAACACCTGTTTTTGACATCTGTCAATCAAGGTGATTTAATTGATTGACATCAACAAGGGCCTATCAGCTCCCTTCATGGCTTCTAAAGTAGGCAAACCCCCACAATGCAATGCGTTGTTTTCAAGAGTCAGTAGCATTACAAAGAACCCTAAACCCTAAACCTAAACCTAAACCTAAACCACTTCCATACAGAATGAGATGGAGAAGACTTTTCCCACCACTATTTCCTATTCCAAGTGTGTTAAGGCCCACTGGTCCAGATAACAGATAAAAAAATCTCTTTCTCCAGATATTTTTCCATTCAAAGTGGATGGTAGATACAGTTAAAAAAATCTCTGCCACAGATAAAAGAAATATCTGTGGTAGATATTTTTTTTAATCTGTATCTACCATCCACTTTGAATGGAAACATATCTGGAGAAACATATTTTTTTTAGTGCTGTCCGAGTTAACTAAATTAATCGCAATTAACTCACCGTTATGTTAATCGCGATTAATTATTTTAATCGCAATTAATCGCATATTTACAAACATTGCTACAATATCGGCTATATTGGCTACAAGGTCCATCCCTGTTGATGTAACAAAACATACAAAGTATAATTAAAGCATAAAGGTGGCAGATCCTTATACCCATCAGCTGCAGTCTGTTTAATGCAATACCATTATGATTTATTCAGGTTTTTAATTGATTTCAAATAAAAGATTAACATACTTTCGCATAAATCCAGCAAATATTTCCACTACCAAGTTAATAGGGCCACAAAAGACTTGAAAGATATCCCTCTAAGTTGCATTGTGACCTGATAAAAGCTGATGAATTATTTGCGATTAATCGCGCGATTAACTACATAAATCATGCGATTAATCGCGATTAAAATATTTAATCGTTGGACACCACTAATTTTTTTTAATCTGTTATCTGGCCCAGTGGGAATGGGCCTTAAGTCTTATATGTTACTCCAGTGCAGCCATTCCAACGCCCCTCAGGTACATGGGTGGGTAGATCAGGTTCAACATGATCATGTTGAGCTGGTATTTTTAAAGAAGCTCAAGTCAAAAACTGAGTGGGCACCCTTTAAGATCTGTTTAATGGGCCCTACCTCTAAAACGAAAACAAATAACATTGGCCAAATTGTTGTGCAGAAATGTATAGTAATGGCAGATCTGGATGCTCACAATGCCTCGCTATTTAGAGTTCAACTAAACGTGATTCCTAAACTCCTACAATTCCAAGTGAGGCTGGGCGATATCAGGAAAACCTTTGATATTACATAACCTTGTTGAATACCTCGATATCAATATTACTTGCGATATTAGTAAATACAATTGCATTATATTGTTTTTAATGTTTTTCTGCGTTAGGTCCACTGCCTGCCTAACCCAGATATATGCCTGCCTGCATATCCATGCATGCACACTGCACAGTAGACATAGAATAAAGACATTAAATGCCTTATTTCCATTTTCCAACAATGGTTTTATTGAAATAACCACACCTGGTTACAGATGGACTGCTTTTGTGCATGTGCTATGTGCATGCATAGTGTGTCTGTTAATGAATTTGACACATACACCAATACCACATTTCTACTCTTTTTGTTGATATGTATACCTTGCATGTTTGATACCTCTCTATCGATAATTGTTTGAAGCGGTGAAAGGAGTGGCTTTGTCTGTCCCGTACAGTCTGTCCCATAGGCTTCCATGTGTCATGTGCCGTGCATGCAGTATTGAGGATTGGTCAAGCTTCACATGACAATTTGGCCCTCCAGACAAAATCATTAGATTCTCAAGGAGTGGCTTTGTCTGTCCTGTACATGTTTTTTTTGAGGATTCCCATAGATTCTCAAGGAGTGGCTTTGTCTGTCCCGTACATGTTTCTTTTTGAGGATTCCCATAGATTCTCAAGGAGTGGCTTTGTCTGTCCCGTATATGTCCCGTGCATGCAGTATTGAGGATTGGTCAAGCTTCACATGACAATTTGGCCCTCCAGACAAAATCTTTCATTCATTCAGAATTCATAAAAGTATAGAACTAAAGCACATAGAAAGTATAGATCTAGAACACAGAATGTATAGATCTAGAACACAGATTTCATAGCTCTAGAACACATAGAATAAAAATTCACCGCTTCACTTCGAACCGAGGTTTGATATTTGATATTTTGCCTTAATTCCAAAAATATGATTACTTAGGGAGGGGATTAGAACCACTGTCGTACATGATGCCAGACATACGTTTCAGAATGTAAAGGTTTCCCTTTTAATTTCAAGGACCCCCAGTTTGAACGTAGTTTGTATAGTAGTAATGTTTCTATATTTTCAGTAGGTTTACAATATATGAACCCAACGGTCACCTTAGTGGTTCTCCAAGAGGGGTCTGGGGACCCCCAGGGGTCCTTGAGGGGGTCCAGGGGGCCTCCTGCTAAACAAGTTTATTATAGCATCAACATCATTTAAACCCCATTTAACACTTTACACTCCCGCTGTTTGAAAATATAGACGACTATTTTCATATTTTTAAAGCGTTTTAACAACACAAATCTGTTGTTGTTAAAATGCCTCCCTGGCATTTTAAACTGAGTACCAGTGGTCTAAAGTAACCGAGTACATTTACTCAAGTACTGTACTTAAGACAAATCTTGAGGTATTTGTACTTTACTTTCCAATTTCCAATACTTTATACTTCTACTCCACTAGGCGGCTAGGCTACATCTCAGAGGCAAATATTGTACTTTTTACTCTACTACAATTATTTGAAAACTTTATACGTTGTATATATTTTATTATTACAAAAAACCTCAGCCCTTAGCTGAGAGAGATGAAGCAGGGACCCCTTAGCTGAGAGAGATGAAGCAGGGACCCCTTAGCTGAGAGAGATGAAGCAGGGACCCCTTAGTTGAGACACAGATGAAGCAGGGACCCCTTCACTGAGACACAGATGAAGCAGGGACCCCTTCACTGAGACACAGATGAAGCAGGGACCCCTTCACTGAGACACAGATGAAGCAGGGACCCCTTAGCTGAGACACAGATGAAGCAGGGACCCCTTAGCTGAGACACAGATGAAGCAGGGACCCCCACTACATATTGTATAAAATCGTGTTGCAGATTAATCTTAGATAGCTGACTTGTTTCATCCATCAGTGTATATGGGACATTTATAAATGACATATCAGCAACTAGACTAACTTTAAACTGCTTTAAAGACCAAGTAGGAATAAAACAATAGGTGTGTAGCAAGCACGCACGCACGCGCGCGCACGCACGCACACACACACACACACACACACACACACACACACACACACACACACACACACACACACACACACACACACACACACACACACACACACACACACACACACACACACACACACACACACACACACACAAAGGTTTGTTTCGAAAGGACTTCCCCTGAGTGTCTGTCGTCATGACAACGCGACCAATAAAGGTTATTTTGAATCAGAAGGTCATTGTAGGCGGAGCTCAGGAAGTCTTATTGTTTGTTTACTTTCACACACACACACACACACACACACACACACACACACACACACACACACACACACACACACACACACACACACACACACACACACACACACACACATTCGTATGAACACTTTATTGAGCTTCAAGTTGAACGATCAACTTTCAGAGCTGGAATAAGAAGTGCTCAGATATTATAAAAGTAGCAAAGGCCTTTATTCTACATTGAGTTAAAGGTCAAAAGTATTGGCATCAAAATATGCTTCATATACCAAAGTAAAAGCACTCAAATATTTCAAGAATTTTAAAACTTTTTTCAATAAATGGCTTAGCAGTTCTTTTTCCAATCACTGAGGTAAGAAACACAGCCTAAGTGGTCGTGTCAATGATCTTAATCTGCAAAGTAATTAAAGCTGTCTTAATTGTAGTGGAGTAAAAATGACAATGTTTGCCTTTGAGATGTAGTGGAGCACAAGTGGCACTAAACGTGGACATGACCATAAAAGGAAAAAGGAAAACATCATAGGTCAATAAGTGTCAGTTAGACGTCGTCTCTATGCTTGATGTTCTTTGTACTCTGCCTGAGTATATTATCTGGGTAGAATATAGAATATTTATTTGCCCCAGTGGCAGTGGTTCAGGGGTAGAGTGGCCGGATGAGGTTCCCAGTTGGATCCCGGGCTCCCCCAGAGTTAGTGTTGAAGAGTCCTTGAGCAAGACTCTGAACCCCTGATGTGCCACAGTGTCATAATACATCAGTGTCATACATATTATAAAGAAAACCTGGAGAATGACATTCATTAATTGGGTGTTATGATCAAAATAAGAACATAATGGTGTTTTAAACAGAAAATGTCAAACCACGGAGAAGGACAAGTCTTTGTCAAGGACACGTTTGTCCGTGGACGGACATATTATGACTTTTAACTTTTTAAAAAATAGGGCCTAAAAATAGGGCCTATTTTATACTTTAACTGTTAAAAAAGACGACACTCTGTGCCGCGCTGTGAGCTTGTAGATCTGCTATTTTTCAATAGTTAAAGCAGGAAATACATTGTGACCCCTGATGCCACCATGTTTTCATGGCAGTGTTCGGAGGCGCTTCCATCAACGCGCTGAGATTGAGTGCTGACAGGTTTAGCGGGGGTCTTAATACTCGGACAGCCGAGCCCCCCGTGACCAATGGAGCCGCTTTAATACGCACGTTAAACGCAGCCCACCTTTATGTCCGCTGTTTGAGGGTCCTTTTTTTATGAAAGAGACTGGAATGTCCAGGGGCCACGCAGGAGCTCGTTAAAACCAACGCTTGACGCTCCGCGCTTTAGAAGAGAAAGCCTTTCCGGGATTTTTCTTTTGGGGCAGTAAAAAAGAAAAAGTGTTGGGGGGCCGCACAGGCAGGCAGGCAGACAGACAGACAGACAGACATCAGACAGGCAGGCAGACAGACAGACAGGCAGGCAGGCAGACAGACAGACAGACAGACAGACAGACAGACAGACAGACAAATGGGTCTTTTAGGAACAACATAGAACAACACATCCCCACAACTTTAAAACTTACTGTGGATCCAAGAACAAACTAGTGAATGAAAAAGGCAATGTCCGCACACAATATCTCCCGTCTTTTCTTTTCTTATTTCTCAACCAAGAACTTGAAAAAGCCCTGCTGGGCGAAACGTTGTTGCGGCCATTGCCTTTTTTATTCTTTTAAGAATAACTCCAAACCAGCAGTATAAGTCAAACAGATCGGCTATTTACTCAATTTCTGCCTCTAATATTTGACAATTTCACCAATGTTTAATTTGTCATTTTAAAGGTATTAAAAAGTCCTTAAATTGTCACTTTAGAAATGTGCAGATACCCTCTATACACTTTAACTTTATGCTGGTCTGTTTACTGTTGAGTGAGAAAACAATGTTGCACATTAAGTTAATCATCTGGGGACCCCCCGAAATAATTGGGGGGGTCGTGTGTGATGTGATGACGTCATCAAACGATAAAGTCGACTTCAACTCAACTTTTTACTGAGTTGAGTGGACTTGAAATCGTTAAGGCCCTAGTGCTTACTGATGCTACTCTTCCTCCTCCTCCTCTTCCTCTAGGTGTGGTTCCAGAACCGCAGGATGAAGGACAAGCGTCAGCGTCACTCCTTCTCGTGGCCACAGCACCCCCTGGTGGACCCGCTGGGCATGGCGCTCCTCATGGGCCGCGCCTCCTCCTCCCCTGGCTCCTCCCCTTCCTCCGGGCTGCCGTACCACTTCCTGTCCCCGCACCACCTCCCCTTCCACCTCTACTCCCCGCTGGCCGCCGCCCACGGCCCCTACGGCGCCCCCCTCAGGCCGCTGGAGGTACTGCGTCTCTCCGCGCAGTACCACCACGGTGCCACCGCCGGGGGGGGCGGTAGAGGTGGGGGTCTGTACCCCCTGCCCCCCTCCTCCCCCCACCCCCACCACCACCACCACCCACCGTCCTGCCCATGCCCGCTGTGCCTGCACTGGGGGGGGGCGCCCGTGCCCGCGGCCTCCGCGCCCGCGGACCACCTGCTCAAAGCCAGGGGGGGAGGGGGGGCCGAGGAGGGGAGGGGGGCCGTCGCGTCGGGGGGCACCGCGGGGGGGCGGAGCCTGACGCCGCGCCACCACAGCCCCAAGGCGTCTGGCCTCCACCAATCGTCTGCCGGCATGGAGGTGGTGTGAAACATTAGTCTGGGATCAAATCCAAATCTCTGGCTTTTCATTGGGTCGGGAGAGGAAACAGCCTATGTCATTTTGTAGTCCTATAGATGGACTACACTTTGGCCGGAACTATCAAACCGGAAACTGTTTTAACCCAAAACAATTCCCCCTTGCTCAAGGACATCATTTTAGTTTTACCCAATAAAAGCCTTGATGCAGCGTAGTTTATAAAATAAAAGCCTTGATGCAGCGTAGTTTATAAAATAAAAGCCTTGATGCAGCGTAGTTTTGAATAGTTTGTTTGGTTTTTCCATCTTTTAGTCCAACTCACAGCGACTGGCGAGACTAGACTTCACTTCTCTAGCATTTAAACGGGGATTGGGGAAACAAACGGGGGGAACCAAAACAAAGCGACGCTGCTTCTTCTGCTTGTTTCCAGTTTAGGCCACGCCCAGACAGGATCACACGGCCCGTTGTAAACCAATAGCAGGCTTTCCTCCCAGGTGGAAAGATGGTGATGCCAGGTTAGTGACTGGTTAAAGACTGGTGATGCCAGGTTAGTGACTGGTTAAAGACTGGTGATGCCAGGTTAGTGAAACATAGATATGAAAAGATGGTGATGCCAGGTTAGTGAAACATAGATATGAAAAGATGGTGATGCCAGGTTAGTGAAACATAGATATGAAAAGATGGTGATGCCAGGTTAGTGAAACATAGATATGAAAAGATGGTGATGCCAGGTTAGTGAAACATAGATATAAAAAGATGGTGATGCCAGGTTAGTGAAACATAGATATGAAAAGATGGTGATGCCAGGTTAGTGAAACATAGATATGAAAAGATGGTGATGCCAGGTTAGTGAAACATAGATATGAAAAGATGGTGATGCCAGGTTAGTGAAACATAGATATGAAAAGATGCCTCGTTTGCCACAGCAGTTCACTGGAGCCACCTGTAAAAAAAAAGGCAAAGGCGGAAATGCAGACGTGCTGAAGGGGTGCTGCCACTCAAAGTGACTACTGGCCAATCACAGCGTGTCTTTTCCGAGAACTTATCAATTCAATTCAAATGAGCTTTATTGGCTTCATGAGGAAACAAACGTTTACATCGACAAAGGAAGGAGGCAAGGAAAGAGGGAGTCCCGTCCTCTGATTGGCCTTCTGTGACGCAGGTGGAAGGAAGAATGCTTTAGAATTCTGGAACTTTGTGTTTTGTGAATAAAAAAACAACCGGCACACCTTCTTCGCTTGCTCAATGAAGAATCATCTTTAATCTCTTGCAACGTCTTCGGACGAGGACCCATCGATGCTATATTTTCACATACCGAAACGCTGCAAACGATTACATGGGTTTCCTTATTGAACGAGTGCAGAGAGTTTTGCGGGTGCTTGCATCGTTTGATCTGCGTGCGTTTTGTACACCAACCAAACGACCAACCAACCAACGCAGCAGTTGGGAAAGACTTCAGATTAATGTGGTTTGAGTCACAACTGCTGTCCGCACATGTTCTTATTCAGAATACGTTCATGTCGCCACACATGAAAGTATCAACCACCTTTATGAATATGACATCAATTATACAAATAGTTTGAGGAGATTTTCTTTTATCGCACCCTGGTGTATAAAAGACCTTTACTGTATATGTCTGATTTATACTTGGTATAAATCAGACTCTCACACATATTATTATTATTATTATGGAATTACACATTAGAACAAATTACATATCAGAGGAAAAGTATGAATTAGCGTCAAATAGAGATGGAAATGTGCACAAGGAGATTCTTTGAGTCACTTTAGCTCAAAGGCTCATCTGGGCTAGATGAGAGAGAAACTATTTTATTTAGAACAAACATGATTACTTATACTGTAGATGTTAATAATCTTGATCATTTGCGGACAATCACACTGACCTTAATGATGTACATATTATTATGTTTAGCTGCTGTCTTTATTTATTTGTGCAATCGTTAGGGTTTGTTTTTTTATGATTACGGAGAGTTTGGGGGCGCTGTATACGTAGAGGTCACATGATGTTTGTTTACATTTGGAGTGGCGTAGTTGGTGAAGGAGAAACAGGGTTGTTGTACCATGAAGTTACAGATTAGTTAAGTAGAAACAGGGTTGTTGTACCATGAAGTTACACATTAGTTAAGTAGAAACAGGGTTGTTGTACCATGAAGTTACACATTAGTTAAGTAGATCTTTATTTAGACCTGGAAACCACTTTAACCGTTATTGTATGCTTTAGCTATTGAAAAAATAGTAGATATACAAGCTCACAGCACAGCAGTTGCTATTTTAGAAAAATCGTGAAAATGTGTGCAAATCTTTGAATATATGTATTTTTAAAGTGGACATTTGTAACTCAAATATTGCTTTTGGGGGGTCCCTGGAACAACATATTTCGGGGGTCCTTGACATGAAAAGGTTTGAGAACCACTGATTTAGAAACATGCTTTTTTCATGATTGCAGACATTTATAGAATTGGGTAAAAAATATTCAAAGGCTTGCACAAATCTTCAAGATTTTCCACAAAATAGCATATCAGTGCTGTGCTGTGAGCTTGTATATCTTGCTATTTGTCCATATTTAAAGCATTAAACAATGGTTAAAGGAATATTGCGTAAAAATTTGTTCCAGGTGTAAATGGGTTAATCGTGCTTGAAGTTCAAACTAAATGTTTATTGTTTGAAAAGGTAAAGCTCAATATGCTGATAGTAATGATAGAATGGTAACAGGGATCTTCCTGTGTCTGCATCTCTTTGAAAAATCAGGAAAGAGACCGCAGTCAAAGATAACATAATCATCTTGTGTTCCTTCCAGATCCAGTTTGATATCCCAACCTGAACATGTATTTTCAGTTCATTGAAGAACTGAAGAGGCAGGGAGAACTCTGAACAAACACTATGTAGCAATTATAGAGCTATTTAACACTTACTTTAACAAATAACTGCACCTTTAATGTTTATGTTATATCCGTTAGGAAACTCTTGGAATATTGCTTTAAATGTGTGGTCTGTCATCTCAGGTTTATAGTATACAATAAATAATATGCACACGTAGCAATTATCATAGCAACCAGACGTCCTCTATTTTCCAGATGGTTTTCAGATGAATCAGATTGCATGTCTGGAGCTACCAGCTCATCTACTGTAGCAGCACAATGTTTAAGTTTCTGACTTAGATTCTTAGAATATTGAAACGGAAGAATTACTTGAAGGTTGTTTCTTATTTAGATGAAGATGCTGATTTGAATCATAGTTTTATTGATGTTTCTTACAATACAGTGAGTCTATAAAACCTTCTCTGTTATCCACTGGTCTGTTTAGAATGATATGATGTTAATATTCATGTCATTAAATATTAATAGAGAGTGATTATTAGAGGGTAAATGATGTTTGCACTAATGCTGTTTGCATGTTCTGCTAGAAGGAGACTGTAGATCATATTCTTTATACTGTACGGTTAATTGAAGAAAATTAAAATGATGCATAAATAATCCATGACTGTGATGTTGTGTGGCGTTATTGTGTTGTGTGTTGTTGTGTTGTGTTGTGTTGTGTTGTGTTGTGTTGTGTTGTGTTGTGTTGTAAAACAGTGGTTCTCAACCTGTGGGTCGGGACCCCCAGATGATTAACTTAATGTGCAAGATTGTTTTTCTCACTCAACAGTAAACAAACCAACATAAAGTTTAAGTGTATAGAGGGTATCTGCACATTTCTAAAGTGACAATTCAAGGACTTTTTAATACCTCTAAAATGACAAATTAAACATTGGCCAAATTGTCAAATATTAGAGGCAGAAATTGTGAAAATAGACGATCTACGTGCCCTTTGAACAACACATTCCATATGAACCAGACTCGTATCCAAAAACACATTTCATCTCTAATGTTATCAAGGAGTGCCTTGTATTCAACGACAGCCATCAGACTCTAAGTCTTTATTGTCACATCACAGCAGGTGTCAAGGAGTGGGTGAAATGTACGCGCCATCATTTTGTTGTTTGATTGATAGAGCAGTTTATTGAAAATCAGTTCAAAATTCAGAATTCCTCTGCCTACATATATTATGCCATGTGCTGGTAGAGTACATAACTTATAAGAGTGTTTTTATTGTTGTTTTCTTCATAGCAACGTCCATTATTTATTCAGCATTTGAGCCTCGGTTTTTGGGTTGAAGATCTAAATGGGTCCATTTGGTTTCGTTTTACACACCCAAGGGTTGAAGATCTAAATGGGTCCATTTGGTTTCCAACTCTCCATCATTTAGCTGGGGACCCCCTCCAGGACCACTGGTGGTCCCCGGACCACTGGTTGAGACCCACTAACTTAAAAGATGAGTGGTGTAGCGCAGTGGTTCCCAACATGTGGCCCGGGGCCCGTTGGTGGGCCGTGAGGATGTTGCTATTCTATAGGGGGTGAGGACTGGGCGTGGCCTTGCAAAAATCGGCCATTTCCGCCCGCCATGTTCGTTGCTAGTCTATCTTTCTTGTGAGACTCTTGGATAAAAGGAAGCGATGACCGGAGAACAGCAATGACAGTTCGCTGGTTGTAGACAAGATGGGTTGGTCAATGCAAGTGTAGGCTACTCTATTACAAGTCGAAGTCCAGTAGTAGGCCTATTCAAAATTGACATGAGTAAAAGTATAAAAGTATTGGTAATGGTATCAAAATGTACTTAAAGTACCAACAGTAAAAGTAGGCCTACTCATTCTGCAGAATGTCCCTTTCAAGTTATCAAAACATCTTTTGAAAATAGCATGGATCTAACATTGTGAGCTTGTAGATCTTTTCAAATTTCAGATTTTCAAATGGTCAAAATATATGTATATGCTGAAGTGGTTAATGATGTTTTGTAATAATAATCAAAATCTAGGCCTAGCATTACTAACTAAAGTTTTGAAATAAATGCAGTGGAGTAAAAGTAGGCCTACAATATTTGGATCAGAGATGTAGTGGAGAAGAAGTAAAAATATTGGTAAAGTACATAACTCAAAAGTGTACTTAAGTACAGTACTTAAGTAAATATACTTAATTACTTTACACCACATAGCGTGCCTACAGCACAGCCAGTTATTGGGCCACTGCCAAGACCACTTGCAATTTGACTCGGCCATTACTCCGTCAATTTTCATCAAAAAATGTAAATTTAAACGTGTCCATATTCACTGGAATGTCTGCTTTCATTTGCTGGTGCTCATTATTGTCTCCCAATAAAAAGATATCACGCTAAAATCGCGACTTCGGCTGTCCATGCATGACCGCAGAAAGAGCACAAGCAGATCAGAACAGCCATCACATTCATCCATTGCTTTGGAAATAAAGATCGGTTTATAATAATATAACATTCCCTATAAACAGTAAAACCAAGTGTGTGGGAATATCTTCAAAGGTTATTTTGTTTCTTCTTACAGCAGACACCCAAGCCATACGACATCTCTTGGTTATATCATCCATCTGTTCGCCAAAGGTTCTCTTCCAAGCTGGAAATGTGAACATTTTAACTCCGCCGTTTTTATTGCTGACTTCACATCCCACAACGCAGCACTTTCGTACCATTGCTAGACAAAGATAGAATCTAGAGATACACACCACCGTCACTGCTAGACAAAGATATAACAGATGGAAGATACGCTGTCTGCACACCACCGTCACAAGTAAGTATAGTTAGCTAAACAAGTAGAACTACAGGCTGACAGGCTAGCAATGGCAATGGCCGCCAAAGTGGGCGGAGTTAAGCCCTGAATCTTACGGTGATGTCATAACCGACAGTCCCTATTGCAAGGTTCAAGGTTGTACTTTATTGTTACATCTTTTGTACAAAAGAGGAAGACTTATTTTGTTTTGGCTTCCTTCAGACAATGCAGCAGTATATAATATAACAGCAGAACAAATACAAAAAAGATAGTACTAATAGGCCTAATAATAGATAGATAGATAGATAGATAGATACCTTTATTATCCCAAGTGGGAAAATCAGTCACCCGGAAACAGCACAGCAGTTTAAGGATATTTACAAAGTTACAGAGAGGTATGAAAAGAATAAAAAATAGTACAGTAAAGAGCAAGGTTCATCAAAGACAGGGAACGAAAAATATATACATAAAGTGTCAAAAAACTGTCAATGCTCATAAGTGAAACATCCTTACTTAAACAAAAAAAAGCAAATAGCAATACTTAAGCATGACTATCAATACAATGTCCAAATCAAAGTGTTCATAACAGTCAATGCTAGTCAGTGCTCCAAGTATCTCACTGTCATGTCAAACACAAGCAGAAATACTCAATACTACTAAATGACGTAGAAAGATTTAGGGAAAAGAAAGAGAGAGCAAAAGGCAAAAGAGCAAGGAGAGAAAAAAGAGCATCCTCAAATGTACATGTGCATAAAGTTTGGTACATTGGATTCACCAACATAACATAAAGTTTGGCATATTGTATACACCAACAGCAGTCCAGTAGTTGCTACTGTAGGCCTACCAAACCTTTTGTAAACAACTTCACAGTATATTCTATGTGCAACATTGTATATGAAACCTCACAGTAGGCTATATATGTATGCATTCTAATACTGTATTGTGTTCTGTATTGTATTCCCATTCAGTCCACTGAGCTCTGCAGTCAGCATACAGCCTGTACTTATGCCTGCAGCTCTCAGTAAATGAAGCGCTACAACGCGCTACAACAGAGGAGCAGGTAGTAAATGATCACAGTGCAACGAGAGCACAAGCCCAGAGGATCAGTGTGTGATCTGCTCTAATCCCTCCATCATACCACCAGTTATTTCTCTGTCTGTGATCCTGCAGAGCAGACAGAGA
Source organism: Nannobrachium achirus (assembly GCF_963921795.1). Lineage (NCBI taxonomy): Eukaryota > Metazoa > Chordata > Actinopteri > Myctophiformes > Myctophidae > Nannobrachium > Nannobrachium achirus. Next base: position 1,384,805 of record NC_137813.1, on the reverse strand, counting down.
CAGCAGCCTGCAAATAAACACTCATTTAGCTCTGTGTACGTATACCTCTGTACGGCCAGCCAGTACACTGTCTGTGTAGACCTCTGTATGACCAGCATACTGTCTGTGTAGACCTCTGTATGACCAGCCAGTATACTGTCTGTGTAGACCTCTGTATGACCAGTATACTGTCTGTGTAGACCTCTGTATGACCAGTATACTGTCTGTGTAGACCTCTGTATGACCAGTATACTGTCTGTGTAGACCTCTGTATGACCAGCATACTGTCTGTGTAGACCTCTGTATGACCAGTATACTGTCTGTGTAGACCTCTGTATGACCAGCATACTGTCTGTGTAGACCTCTGTATGACCAGTATACTGTCTGTGTAGACCTCTGTATGACCAGTATACTGTCTGTGTAGACCTCTGTATGACCAGCATACTGTCTGTGTAGACCTCTGTATGACCAGCATACTGTCTGTGTAGACCTCTGTATGACCAGTATACTGTCTGTGTAGACCTCTGTATGACCAGCATACTGTCTGTGTAGACCTCTGTATGACCAGTATACTGTCTGTGTAGACCTCTGTATGACCAGCATACTGTCTGTGTAGACCTCTGTATGACCAGCATACTGTCTGTGTAGACCTCTGTATGACCAGCCAGTACACTCTAAAAACTGCTGGGTCAAAAACATCTCAACTTGAGTTATTTTTGATCCAACTCACGGGTCAAATAGGGACCAATGCCCAGTTTGGTTATTTTAACGCAAGAAATTTGGTTATGAATGTTGACCCATAATTTGGGTCAAATAAATAACCAAATTATTTGTTTAAAATGACCCAAGATTGTAGTCAATACAACTCAAGTTTTGGGTTGAGTGGGCTAAATGAATACAACCTACATACCGGTATGCATAGTCTGGAGAATGACAATATTAACTGACATTAACATAGATCAGAAATGTTTCAGGGTTTCTTCTCAGATGATTTGTTTAAAGTTTAGTAATTTCAACATAAAAGCGCATAATTATGTATATATGCAACAATGTTGATACTACTATAATCAGAATAGTTTAGAGAAGATAAACAATAAAATCTCACATTTACCATGAGTTCTCTTTCAGACTAGCTGGGGGAGGGAGCTCAACCCTAGTCTAACAGCCAAGCACTTACGGTTAGGGTTTAGGCTCAAATATTGACAATTCAAATTCAGACATATGACAGTCAGCTTGCCGAGACAGACACATGGATATGACATATTTCGCATTTTTAGCTCCCAATAGCTTAGAAAATGTCTCTGGAAACCTAGACAAATGCTTTTCCCAGCATGCTTTGCAAACAGGTTTATGGTGCCTGTCCCCTGATTGGCCCAAAGCTAGACCACTGACCCAAGTATATGGGTTACCACTAACCCCCAAAACGGGTCACCCCCAGATAAATATGACCTAACTCGAACAACCCTGGAATTGGGTCAAAATAATATCCCAATAACTCAAGGAAGGGTTGTGGCTCTGAGAAATGACCCCGAAATTTGACCTAACACAAATGACCCATGATTTGGGTCAAGAAATGACCCATGAGTTTTTAGTGTGTATACTGTCGGTGTAGACCTCTGTATGACCAGCCAGTATACTGTCTGTGTAGACCTCTGTATGACCAGTATACTGTCTGTGTAGACCTCTGTATGACCAGTATACTGTCTGTGTAGACCTCTGTATGACCAGCATACTGTCTGTGTAGACCTCTGTATGACCAGTATACTGTCTGTGTAGACCTCTGTATGACCAGTATACTGTCTGTGTAGACCTCTGTATGACCAGTATACTGTCTGTGTAGACCTCTGTATGACCAGCATACTGTCTGTGTAGACCTCTGTATGACCAGCCAGTATACTGTCTGTGTAGACCTCTGTATGACCAGCATACTGTCTGTGTAGACCTCTGTATGACCAGTATACTGTCTGTGTAGACCTCTGTATGACCAGCATACTGTCTGTGTAGACCTCTGTATGACCAGTATACTGTCTGTGTAGACCTCTGTATGACCAGCATACTGTCTGTGTAGACCTCTGTATGACCAGTATACTGTCTGTGTAGACCTCTGTATGACCAGTATACTGTCTGTGTAGACCTCTGTATGACCAGCATACTGTCTGTGTAGACCTCTGTATGACCAGCCAGTATACTGTCTGTGTAGACCTCTGTATGACCAGCATACTGTCTGTGTAGACCTCTGTATGACCAGTATACTGTCTGTGTAGACCTCTGTATGACCAGCATACTGTCTGTGTAGACCTCTGTATGACCAGCATACTGTCTGTGTAGACCTCTGTATGACCAGCCAGTATACTGTCTGTGTAGACCTCTGTATGACCAGCATACTGTCTGTGTAGACCTCTGTATGACCAGCATACTGTCTGTGTAGACCTCTGTATGACCAGCCAGTATACTGTCTGTGTAGACCTCTGTATGACCAGCATACTGTCTGTGTAGACCTCTGTATGACCAGTATACTGTCTGTGTAGACCTCTGTATGACCAGCATACTGTCTGTGTAGACCTCTGTATGACCAGTATACTGTCTGTGTAGACCTCTGTATGACCAGTATACTGTCTGTGTAGACCTCTGTATGACCAGCATACTGTCTGTGTAGACCTCTGTATGACCAGCATACTGTCTGTGTAGACCTCTGTATGACCAGTATACTGTCTGTGTAGACCTCTGTATGACCAGTATACTGTCTGTGTAGACCTCTGTATGACCAGCATACTGTCTGTGTAGACCTCTGTATGACCAGCCAGTATACTGTCTGTGTAGACCTCTGTATGACCAGTATACTGTCTGTGTAGACCTCTGTATGACCAGCCAGTATACTGTCTGTGTAGACCTCTGTATGACCAGCATACTGTCTGTGTAGACCTCTGTATGACCAGTATACTGTCTGTGTAGACCTCTGTATGACCAGCATACTGTCTGTGTAGACCTCTGTATGACCAGTATACTGTCTGTGTAGACCTCTGTATGACCAGTATACTGTCTGTGTAGACCTCTGTATGACCAGCATACTGTCTGTGTAGACCTCTGTATGACCAGCCAGTATACTGTCTGTGTAGACCTCTGTATGACCAGCATACTGTCTGTGTAGACCTCTGACCAGCATACTGTCTGTGTAGACCTCTGTATGACCAGCCAGTATACTGTCTGTGTAGACCTCTGTATGACCAGTATACTGTCTGTGTAGACCTCTGTATGACCAGCCAGTATACTGTCTGTGTAGACCTCTGTATGACCAGCATACTGTCTGTGTAGACCTCTGTATGGCCAGCATACTGTCTGTGTAGACCTCTGTATGACCAGTATACTGTCTGTGTAGACCTCTGTATGACCAGTATACTGTCTGTGTAGACCTCTGTATGACCAGCATACTGTCTGTGTAGACCTCTGTATGACCAGTATACTGTCTGTGTAGACCTCTGTATGACCAGTATACTGTCTGTGTAGACCTCTGTATGACCAGCATACTGTCTGTGTAGACCTCTGTATGACCAGCATACTGTCTGTGTAGACCTCTGTATGACCAGCATACTGTCTGTGTAGACCTCTGTATGACCAGTATACTGTCTGTGTAGACCTCTGTATGACCAGTATACTGTCTGTGTAGACCTCTGTATGACCAGCATACTGTCTGTGTAGACCTCTGTATGACCAGCATACTGTCTGTGTAGACCTCTGTATGACCAGCCAGCATACTGTCTGTGTAGACCTCTGTATGACCAGTATACTGTCTGTGTAGACCTCTGTATGACCAGCCAGCATACTGTCTGTGTAGACCTCTGTATGACCAGCCAGCATACTGTCTGTGTAGACCTCTGTATGACCAGCCAGTATACTGTCTGTGTAGACCTCTGAATGACCAGCACACTGTCGGTGTAGACCTCTGTATGACCAGCCAGAATACTGTCTGTGTAGACCTCTGTATGACCAGCACACTGTCGGTGTAGACCTCTGTATGACCAGCCAGAATACTGTCTGTGTAGACCTCTGTATGACCAGCACACTGTCGGTGTAGACCTCTGTATGACCAGCCAGCATACTGTCTGTGTAGACCTCTGTATGACCAGCCAGCACACTGTCTGTGTAGACCTCTGTATGGCCAGCCAGCACACTGTCTGTGTAGACCTCTGTATGACCAGCACACTGTCGGTGTAGACCTCTGTATGGCCAGTATACTGTCTGTGTAGACCTCTGTATGGCCAGTATACTGTCTGTGTAGACCTCTGTATGGCCAGCTAGCACACTGTCTGTGTAGACCTCTGTATGGCCAGCTAGCACACTGTCTGTGTAGACCTCTGTATGGCCAGCCAGCACACTGTCTGTGAAAGGCCAGAGTTAAGTTCATCCAATGAAAACTATGACACAAAACCATTTGACTAAAACCATGACTAATAAACTAGAAACATGCAATTCTAGGACATTGCAAGTGTGGTTTGACTGCTTTTGTTTTTGCATTTTCCCCATTCAAGTCAATGGGGAAAACGTATTGACTAATAAATGCCAGAAGGATTTGAAGGCTTTTCCAGATATGATTCCCTTTACTGTGCTTCTTGTCACTGTTTCCCAAACAGTGGCTCGGGACCCATCCGTGGGCCACTGTTTCCCAAACAGTGGCTCGGGACCCATCTGTGGGCCACGGACCAATTTGTAGGGGTCATGTCTCTGAGTAAAAATCTCATTTTATTTTCCTACAAAAGAATAAAATATATTTAAAAAATGCTCTCCCCCAAAGATTTTATTTTTATTTTTAGAAGGAAAAGAAAAGAGAAAAAAAACACACATCTAAGAAATTCCATGACTAAAATATAATTATAACTAAGAAGTAGTGAAAATAGCCGATCTACAAGCTCTCTACATGGCATGAAGAGAAGCGTTGTGAGCTTGTAGATCTGCTATTTTCACAAGTTTGTTTGGGTCTTCTTGGGGCAAGGGTGTAATTTAATTTCTCTTCTTGGTCACGGGCTAAAAGGATTGAAAACCTCTGGTCCAGGCACATGCAGTCTGTGGAGGAATTCAGATCAATCAATAATCAATGAGAAAATGAGGAGACAAGACAAAGTATTAGGTGGTGGTGGTGGTGGTTAATGATTTATGTAACATGATATCATGGACAGAAGTAGTAATAATAGTAAATAGTTACTGAGGCCTGCTGAAGGCCTCTCTACTCCTAACTATCAAGTATTAGTATCATTATTCACCAGTAAGACTCCCTAATCGGGAGATAAGCGACCGTCACGTCGTATACACAAACTTTAGAAGGCAATCGTAGCCAATCAGGAGGCAATATGGGAAATGGGACAGATCCATGTTGATGACATGACTTTAGCGATTAATATAATCAATGACAAAACATACATTTAGGCTATTTGCAAAAGATTTGTTTACAGTTGAAAACTGTACACTGAAATTGGACTTTCTGCATGATGAGTACTTTATACTTTTGGTACTTTAAGTATATTTTGATTAGGGTGACCAGACGTCCCGTTTTACCCGGGACAGTCCCGTTTTTAACTCATTAAGTGCCCATGAAATTAACGGATTATAAAGTCCACGATGCCAGTCTCAGGTTGGCATCACCCCCGTTATCTTATTTTGAAGGCCAGAAGTCCACAGCGCAAACACTTCCGGTCTGACGTCATCGCGTCCTGCGCCGGAACCGATCGTTGTCCACGTGGAGTTGTGTAATGGCGGACCGGGAGCTTTTATACATGTGTAACATAAGCGAGCATCTGCCTCCATCCTAGCTTCTAAAGTGTAGTTTTGAGATAATGGACATTAAAGATGAGATCCCCCGTCCACCTCAATGTTATGGATGGGACTATTTTGTGCTCGTGGAGCCGTGATGATGCGAAATCAGCGACGGATTTCGTCTCCGGACCTCCGGCCATTGTTCTCGGTAATGTATCCGCCGTTACAGTAATATATTACTTTTCACGAGAATACTCGGGATTGGCACCATGTGATACTCGAGTATTTTTCACAAGTCTTCTCGGGATTGGCACTATATGAGTTAAGCTGCGTGTCCCGGTGTCCCGACAAATATCTTTAAAACACTAATATGTCCCGCTTTTCAACATTCACAGCCAAATTGTCCCGGTTTTCGCCAGAATTAAAATAATAGTAGCTGTTTTCAGTGGTTGCATAGACATTTATTATGTTCTTTTCGTGAAAACATGCTCACCTAACCAATCAGAAAGCAGTGAGTGATTTGTCAATCACTCACTGCCTGTTTGCAACCCTGCGGTGCGTGTGTGCGTGTGCACGAACGTTAGAGAATGGGCACGTGCGTGCGCGGTAACGTGTGCATTGATTTTAGGGAATAGGGTCCCAGTTTTTGGCAACAGTGTTTTGCGTCCCGGTTTGAGTGGCTGGAAATATGGTCACCCTAATTTTGATACCAATACTTTAGACTGTTACACAAGTAACTTTTAAATTCCGGACTTTTACTTGTAACTTGTAACTTTTCCACACTGTTGTTTTAAGGCCCTGCAGACAAGATCACATGCTCTGTCCCTCTGCTTCCGATGTTTTTGGGGACTTTTTTTTTTCTTTCCTTAAATTAAATTATTTGCACACAAAACCATCACTTAATGATTCATGTGTGGTGTTGTCTAAACAGACACATTGCATGATGAGAAGAACAGTCTTCTTTATAGAGCACCATCTTCAGCTTGGAATATAATATGCTCCCTATAAATGTTATAGACACACCACAAAGTAGATCTTCTTTTAAGAAGTTACTTAAATGAATTGATGAGCTTGTCCTATCCACCTGTGTCTGCGGGAATTTACTGTAGAATTATGTGTGGGACACCTCCGTTAAGCGTGTAGAGAACAGCTGACATACAAGCTCACGTCACTGCGACGTGAGCTTGTAGATCACACTCAGCTCGGCTCGGCTGCGACGCCGAAACTGCCGCCCACCTTCTGTGCAATGCATGATGGGAAGTTGGAAACTTGTGGATAGATATTTCTGTACCTTTGTTTTATTTTCTGTGTGTATTTTTGTGACTAGTTTTTTTTTTAGATTGTATTGGTTATTGATGTTATCTGTTTCATATGCAGACTAGAGTGTCTTCACTTATTCACTGATTACCATATTTTGTCTGTTTTGCCTTTTCTTCGTTTTAGTCATAATCACGTTTTAGTCATAATCACGTTTTAGTCATAATCACGTTTTAGTCATAATCACGCACAGTTTAAACTATTGTCTGTTTTTAGTCATAATCACGCACGGTTTAAACTATTGTCTGTTTTTTTATTGTTGAAGTTTTGAGTGGACCTCATGGAGACTAGCGACCACTTTGTGGATCCTCTTAAAGGACCTACACCATGAATTTTCACTTTTTCTATTTTAAAACCTTTTTTTGGGGTCCCACTGGCACCTTCTATCCTCACAAAGTCCTATTTCTGTACATTGTGTCTTTCTCTGGTTTTGGGAAGACAGAGATGAAAAGCTTTCCACGGGTTCTCAGAACAGTGCTGTTCTCAAACATTTTTTTTCAAAACATTTTTTTTTTTTTTTTTTTTACTTTTTTTTTATACATAAATTCAATGCAGGTGGGGTTGATTGTCTAATGTAGATTAACTTTCAGTAATGTCTGGTCTAGCAACGGTCGCCCTGTGTCATTTGACAGTAGGCCTATGACATACAACATAGGCCTACAGTAGGCTATAATCAGAGCTGCAACATTATCCTATTTTTGTATTGGCCCAATATTAACATTATTTGTTGTCAACGTGGGGTCCGGGGAGGAGTGAAGAGGAGGGGAGGGGTGGAAAAACCCCACTAGATGCGCCCCTGAGCAAACAGAGGCCGTTTTGGTATTGCAGCTGGAGAGCCTCATTATAGTAGAGCTAGAACAAACAAAAAGAATAGTCAGAGTGTTTGTTGAGGGTTAAAACCTGTCTAATACTCAATTTTGAGCATATATTTATACAAAAAATATAATATAATATAATAATATGCTTTTAAAAGCATGGTGTAGGCCCTTTAAAGAATAAGGATGTCCTGCTGTAAATCCAACATGAAACTCTTTAACTCCCCTACTGCTTTGGACGTTCCTGTTCGCCCCAATTCTCAAGAGACCTCTGCGCCAATACGGCGCTCGTTCGCGTTCGTTCGTTCGTTCGTTTACCTTGTTGAAGCTGATGAGGGGTCGCGCCGCCGTGTACTGTAAACACATTGCACTGAATGTACGGCAATTTATTTCCTATCAATTACTCACCCCATGAAGAGTTGAATTCATGGATATTTTTCAGTTTTTGTCGCATTCCTATGAACCAATAATGTGATTTTCAATTCAATTCAAAAGTTCAGTTTTATTAAAGGGTCAAATATTGTCAAAGCTGTATGAAGAAACTTCCCATGTAGAGCAGACATTTAGCGACAGTGGCAACAACATGATGATAATAACAATAGACCCTAATGTAGTGACAAAGAGTCTCCGTTGTATGTGGAAAGCCTTACCGAAGGCCATAAAGGAGTGTGGATCACTAGCATCCTTTAAAATTGCCCTGAAAAACCACTTACAGGAAGCAGCCATTTCGCAACTGGTAAAAAAACTAACCTAGCCCAACCCTACCCTCCCCTGCCCCTTCTTTGTATATACTTACTGTTTGTTTAGACTTACTGTTTTCTTTTTTTTGTTCTCTCATTTTCTTTTCTTTACATACTACTGCATAGTACTGTGTTCTATTCGTCTGTCATTCAATGTTATATGAGATACTTTAATGGTTTCCTGTGGAAATAAGCTTGGTCTTTTCATGGATCTCCTTTTAGTAGACCTTGTACCAGTGAACTGTACCGTCATGAAACTGTACCTTTTCCTATGCAAACTTCTAATATAGTCTTCAATCAATCAATCAATCAATCAATCAATGTCCTACACCGACCTCCAGGGTACACGAGTTTTTATCATTACAATAATGTGGGGGGTATTCCCTTTAAAGCTATACTGTGTAAGTTGCTCAACTTGTGGTCAGTAGCTCTATAGCAAACCTCGGTCGCGTCCGCATCTTTCGGCCGTTTTTCGGTTCTCACACCCCCGCCTTTGCCTCCACCTCGCCGAGATCTATCTTTTGAGGGGTCCCTGGTTGCTGTGCGTTCAGCCATTCCGGAGATACACTCCTTCACCCATGCTTCACCGTGCACCCGAGTATAGAGACACACGGGAGACTACAAATATGGCCGCCCTAGCGACCCCACTCCAAGATGCGCTGTGATTGGCCGGCAGTGTATAACCCTCGCTGTGATTGGCTGGTAGTGTGATGACGCAATTTTGCCGCGAAAACCGGTCCCCGGTAGGGATCATAGAAAACCTATAAAGAGAAGGCTTTAGAAGCTGAAAATAACGGAGTGGGGGTTCTAAAACTTTAGCGATTTAACAGTTAGGACAATTTTAAGATTTGTTTTATAAAAAAAGTTACATGGTATAACTTTAAACCCTCATTGACTGGAGTCCTCCACTGTGTCACTCTTTCTTGTTTCTTTTAGTTTTTCTTGCACTGACCAATGGACACTTTTTTTTTTTGTTTGGCTCTTAGGTTGTGTTTGTAGTATTGAGTATTTTGCTTGTGTTTGACATGGTGGTGAGATACTTGTACCGGTAGCACTGACTAGCATTGGCT
>NC_137813.1:1352639-1370139 GCF_963921795.1 Nannobrachium achirus | reverse complement strand
CGGACAGACAGACAGACATACAGCTCAGACTTCTAATCATGTCCACATTTCCACACGTTCAGTCCGTGGAGAGCGCACAGCATTCGTACTGAATGCGAGCTTCTCTTCTTTTACAGAAAATAAGATAACAGTAATAATAATGAATTTGTAGAAGGTGGCGACTGGCGAGTAGTTGTGAATACTCCACCACACACAGAGACCTTTCATTTGAATGGCTAGTTATCTACATTGGTACTTTTAGAACACCAGACAGGCCAGGCCGTACATGCCATTGATATCCCATACATTTCATACTTCTTTGAGTTTTAAACCCAACAGATTTAGCGGTTTCTCCCAGCTTCTATTGAACAGGTGTGCTTTCTCATTAATACGGTATCTCTATTTCTCCAGAATGGCTGTCTCGCGTACCAGAGATCTCCATACAGATAGATTACTATTTCTATGCATGTGTTGATTTTATTACCATGTGCTGTCCTTATATTGTAAATCACTGTGGATTAAGAGCGTCTTGCTCAGAGTCTTGCTCAAGGACACTTCAGTGACACGTGCAGGTCTAAATGGGGTTAATATAGACATAACAACGCTTCAGTGCTGCTACGTCCTTCTCTGGCGCTTGGCTTGGCTGCAGAGCGTGTGCGTGCAATGCATGTGCGTGCATGCTTGTGTGTGTGTGTGTGTGTGTGTGTGTGTGTTTTGGCATGTGTGCGTGTGTGGTTATCCTCACCCGCCCCCCCCAGGCCCAGGCAGGCTCTCCTCCCCAGCTCACCTGCTCAGGTGCGGGGCCACGACGGCCACAGATGTTAGCACGCTGGCTGCTATCAGCGCGCGCTAATAGAGGAGTGTTTAAAAGGTGTAGCGCGTAAACACAGCTGCGGGGAGGAGCTGAGATTACAGTGGCGGGGCGACAGACAGGAATAATAATGATGAACACCCATAAGTACAGAGAGAAGCTGTCTGATGGGACATATCCAGGCTATTTATACACTTATACTGTCTGATGGGACATATCCAGGCTATTTATACACTTACACTGTCTGATGAGACATATCCAGGCTATTTATACACTTACACTGTCTGATGGGACATATCCAGGCTATTTATACACTTACACTGTCTGATGGGACATATCCAGGCTATTTATACACTTATACTGTCTGATGGGACATATCCAGGCTATTTATACACTTACACTGTCTGATGGGACATATCCAGGCTATTTATACACTTACACTGTCTGATGAGACATATCCAGGCTATTTATACACTTACACTGTCTGATGGGACATATCCAGGCTATTAGTACTGTGTTCTGTCTGTCTGTCATTCAATGTTATATGAGTTAAATATCTATCATAGTACTGTGTTCTGTCTGTCTGTCATTCAATGTTATATGAGTTAAATATCTATCATAGTACTGTGTTCTGTCTGTCTGTCTGTCATTCAATGTTATATGAGTTAAATATCTATCATAGTACTGTGTTCTGTCTGTCTGTCATTCAATGTTATATGAGTTAAATATCTATCATAGTACTGTGTTCTATCTGTCTGTCATTCAATGTTATATGAGTTAAATATCTATCATAGTACTGTGTTCTATCCGTCTGTCATTCAATGTTATATGAGTTAAATATCTATCATAGTACTGTGTTCTATCTGTCTGTCATTCAATGTTATATGAGTTAAATATCTATCATAGTACTGTGTTCTATCCGTCTGTCATTCAATGTTATATGAGTTAAATATCTATCATAGTACTGTGTTCTATCTGTCTGTCATTCAATGTTATATAAGTTAAATATCTATCATAGTACTGTGTTCTATCTGTCTGTCATTCAATGTTATATGAGTTCAATATCTATCATACAGGTAGTACTGTGTTCCGTCTGTCTGTCATTCAATGTTATATGAGTTAAATATCTATCATAGTACTGTGTTCTGTCTGTCTGTCATTCAATGGTATATGAGTTAAATATCTATCATAGTACTGTGTTCTATCTGTCTGTCATTCAATGTTATATGAGTTAAATATCTATCATAGTACTGTGTTCTATCTGTCTGTCATTCAATGTTATATGAGTTAAATATCTATCATAGTACTGTGTTCTATCTGTCTGTCATTAAATGTGAGATACATAAAGGTTTCCTATTTGTAAATAAGCCAAAAGCCTTTGACATTGTACCAGTGAACTGTACTTTCATCATCGGCACAGAATTGCCACAGCTCCATACAATCTACACCACACTCCATACAATCTATACCACACTCCATACAATCTATACCACAGCTCCATACAATCTATACCACACTCTGTATACAATCTATACCACACTCCATACAATCTATACCACACAGCTCCATACAATCTATACCACACTCCATACAATCTATACCACACTCCATACAATCTATACCACAGCTCCATACAATCTATACCACACTCCATACAATCTATACCACAGCTCCATACAATCTATACCACATCACACGCTGCAAGAGAAAGACGCAGAACATCATGAAAGATAGCAGCCATCCCGCCCATTCCCTGTTCTCACTCCTCCCATCCAAAACATTTTTACCAGAGCATCAAATCTCACACCACTCGTTTCAGTAATAGTTTTTTTGCCCAGGCAGTCAGGTTGCTCAACGAAGGGATGAAAGTGAAACGTAGGTAAACATGGGCACTGTACGCATTTTTAAACTGTACACTGTTACACTGTATGGTACTGTCGTTGTTGGGACTTGTCTTGTGTGGCCTGCATGGTATGTGGGTCCACACTCCTGTCGGTCACTGTGACCATGTCTTTGTGTAATAAGGCTGAGATGCTCCTGGCACAAGCATTTCATTGTATCTGTACCTGTATGGATATGTATCTGTACTTATATACTTATATACTGTATATGTATCTGTACCTGTATGGATATGTGTGACAATAAACCTGAACCTGAACCTGTCATGAAACTGTACCCTTTCCTATGCAACCTCCTAATAAAGTCTTCAATCAATCAATCAATCAATCAATCAATCAATCAATCAATCAATCAATAATTAAGTCCATTTACTAGATGGATGTTACGTGGGCGCTGGTGGACATAATATAACTAAATACATTTACTCAGTGGTGGAAAGTAACTAAGTATTTACTTCTACTACAATTTTTGGGGTTTCTTAATTTACTGGAGTATTTCAGATTGTATATGTATGTATGTATTGTAGAGTATTTCAGATTGACAGCAGGCCTACTTTTACTTCTGCTCCACTACATCTCAGAGGAAAATATTATACTTTTACTGCACTGCAATTATTTGAAAACATTGGTTTACTTTGTAGATTTTGATTACTTAGGCTCGCCTATAGCCAGACTTTGGGCCAGGAACAGGTGCACTCCAGGCATCCGTGTCCTGGGCTATTTATTATTGTTTACAAAACACCACTTTAGCCCTAAAGTATATTTAAAAATAGCCAATCTACAAGCATGTGGATCTGCTATTTTCACAATAACTTTATTCATTTTCATACATCGTAAACCTTGTGAAATGGGACATTCTGTCAGGATCTGCATTTCTGTGTTGTTTTTGAAGTGTTGTTCTGTATCTTATTTTGAAGTAATGGTCTTGTGTTTCCTGTCATCCTTTGTAGTTCTTACCTTCCCTGATTGCCTGCTCTATTATATTGTATCACCTGTGTCTTGTTTTCCCCAGCCAATGCCTTTGTTGATGTGTTTTTGAGTCCACCTGTGTCCTGTTAATCTTTGTGCCTATTTAAGCCCTGTGTTGACTTGTGTTCTTTGTTGGATTATTGTCGTCAGTTTCAAGGGTGGTTTTGACAGTTCATGTTTGCATGTTTTTGTTCTCCTGACATTTGATGAATAAACTCTTGTCATCTACTGCAAGATCTTGTCTTCCGTGCATTTGGGTCCTACTAGAAAAACGCCTTGACACATTCTGCAAAATGAGTACTTTCTACTTGTGCTACTTTAAGTACCGGTACATTTTGATACCGATACGTTTGAAATGTTTAACTTTTGAATAGCAGTCTTTTGTTAACAGTGTTTCTACATTACAGTATTCATACTTTTACGTCCCATCACTTACTTGAGTTCTGCCCTAGTAAGCCAAAGTTCAGAACTGGTAAAAGGGTTTACACGTGTTTCAACTGGTCAGCCAATATAAGTGATATTGTATCATCTGTTCTGGAGGTAATTGAATCAAGTTGTGTTTGTTTACATACATTATTTATTGACTTTCAGGATTCCTGTGTTCCATCCATCCATCCATCCATCCATCCATCGCTATGAAACTCAAGCATTGTCCTTTATGCAATTATGGTGCAATGTTAACGATAATAAATAGTAAAATGACACTTAAACGAACAACAGTGATTATTTAAAATATAATACATTATATTTACAGCATGGCAGCGTCTGTAGAAACCAACAATCACTAGTGTACATACAGTATAGTTCATCATAAAGTACATACAGTATAGTTCATCATAAAGTACATACAGTATCGTTCATCAACACAAGCATCGATGGCATATCTATAGATGCACATCATCTGTGTGTGTGTACGTCCATGCGTGTGTGTGTGTGTGTGTGTGTGTGTGTTGTGTGTGTGTGTGTGTGTGTGTGTGTGTGTGTGTGTGTGTGTGTGTGTGTGTGTGTGTGTGTGTGTGTGTTGTGTGTTGTGTGTGTGCGTCCTGGGCATGACATTAAACTGCTCCATTGTAACTACCACTAGAAGGTCGGCCGGCTGCGCCGGCCTCCCCTCTAGGTCGTCGCGTTGCGTCTATAGGAGTAAATATTCGTCGAAAACAAATGCCTGAGGTACAGGGTGGCCACGATCTGATGGTTTGTTTGAGAAAATAATTTTTTTTGAGAAAAAAAAGTTTTTTGAGAAAAAAAAAAGTTTTTGGGGAAAAAAACATTTTTTGAGAAAAAAAGATTTTTTGAGAAAAAAAAATTTTCTGAGAAAAATTCTTTTTGAGGAAAACATTTTTTTTGAGAAAAAAAAATTTTTTGAGAAATTTTTTTTTTTTGAGAAATGTTGAGAAAAAAAGGGTTAGGGTTAGGGTTAGGGTTAGGGTTAGGGTTAAAAAAAAACATTTTAGAGAAAAAAATTTGAGAAAAAAAAATGTTTTGAGAAAAAAAAAATTTGAGAAAAAAGAATTTTTGAGAAAAAAAAATTTTGAGAAAAAAAAAATTGAGAAAAAAAGTTTTGAGAAAAAAAAATTTTAGAGAAAAAAAAATTTGAGAAAAAAAGTTTTTTGAGAAAAAAAAATTGAGAAAAAAAAAAATTTGAGAAAAAAGAAATTGAGAAAAAAAAAATTTGAGAAAAAAAATTTTGAGAAAAAAAAATGTTTCTCAAAAAAAAATTTTAGAGAAAAAAAAAATTGAGAAAAAAAAAATTTGAGAAAAAAAAAATGTTTGAGAAAAAAAAATTGGAAAAATAAATAAATAATAATAATAATAAATAAAACGTATTGGTGATGCGATGACGTGGTATACGGATGTTACTGCGATTGAGGTGAAAGAGAAAAGTGGAAAGTTGTGAGCTAACTATTAGCTATTTGTGTGTGTGTGTGTGTGTGTGTGTGTGTGTGTGTGTGTGTGTGTGTGTGTGTGTGTGTGTGTGTGTGTGTGTGTTGTGTGTGTGTGTGTTCTGGCTACGCCCCCCTCGGTTGAAATTGGATCCGCCGGTCCCATAGCTGGGAATACGAGCCAATGGACGGCGGTCACCATGGCAACGGGGGGCCAATGATAGAGTTATGGGCGGTTTTATTCCCTACACTCTACCGACATCTGCTCTGATTCCCTACACTCTACCGACATCTGCTCTGGCTATGAGTTGAAGTGGAGGCGAAATGGGCGTGGAAGTGGGATGCGGCTCTAAGAAAAATGTAATAGTAGATGGTCGGTGTAGTAGGAGGTGCAGTGGAATGCATTTGCAACTTCTCTGGACTACAAGAAGACACTTTATTCACAGGTGAATCTACCACCAGACCTGTAGCTACATGTCGCTACAGAGCCTGGCGGCCCCTCCTGTGAAGGGGGGCCTGCTACCAGGAAGAGAGGCAATGGACCCCACGGCCTTCCAGCGGTATGTCCGTTCGCTGTCGGAATAGCAAAGGATGAACTTCCAGTTCCATGAGAACAACGACAGAGAGCTCTTTAACACCAAGCAGCAGAGCAAGGCTAAGAACCTTGTTCTTAGTTATTTGGCGGCAGTGGCTCAGGGGTAGAGAAACCGTCATTAGAACACAGAGGGTTCCTGTCCTGAGGGGTTCCCAGTGCGATCCCGGGCTCCCCCAGACATCGGTGTGTGAAAGGCTGGACACGTATTGTACCGACTCTGCTGTCATATATGGCGTCCCTGAACGGACTTCAAGGGGGAAATGGTTATCTTGTGTGTGGATGTGTTAGGAATCCCGTGTGTTAACGATAGTTCCCACCATTAACGATAACTCCCGCCACTCAATAGTTCCCACCGTTAACGATAACTCCCACCACTAACGATAGTTCCCACCGTTAACGATAACTCCCACCACTAACGATAGTTCCCACCGTTAACGATAACTCCCGCCACTAGCGATAGTTCCCACCGTTAACGATAACTCCCACCACTAACGATAGTTCCCACCGTTAACGATAACTCCCACCACTAACGATAGTTCCCACCATTAACGATAACTCCCGCCACTAGCGATAGTTCCCACCGTTAACGATAACTCCCACCACTAACGATAGTTCCCACCATTAACGATAACTCCCACCACTAACGATAGTTCCCACCATTAACGATAACTCCCACCACTAACGATAGTTCCCACCATTAACGATAACTCCCGCCACTAACACAGTCCAGCACCACGGCTGCGTCCATCATCTGACGCCTTGCGCTGTTCGCACCGTCCCACTTCTCCTTCCTGTTCCTGTTCCGGGGCCCGCCCACCCGCTCTGACCTCCGCTGCGTCTCATTGGCTCCTCCGGATGTCAGTCTGCTGTCGGAGGCGGGCTCAGAGCTCTGCAGCGAGGGGAGGCGTGGCAGGTAGAAGTGGGCGGGGCGTCTGTTGATGGGGGCGGGCCGAGAGACCACGTGCAGCTCGCTGTGTCTCTCTGATTGGTCGATCTGTTGGCAGGACAGATGATAATTATAGGAGGGTGTGGAGGGCAGCGAATCAGAGCTCTAGACCACTCTTCATCATCATCATCATCATCATCATCATCATCATCATCATCATCATCAGAGGTCAACCCACCTGAGTGGCAGCAGGCCAGGGGGCGTGGCCTCCAGACCTCCACTCTCCAAAGGGACAGTTGGGGTTCTTCCAGTTGGACAGTTTACACAGAGAGCCACTGACTGCAGCACAGACACACAGGACAGTTTACACAGAGAGCCACTGACTGCAGCACAGACACAGGACAGTTTACACAGAGAGCCACTGACTGCAGCACAGACACAGGACAGTTTACACAGAGAGCCACTGACTGCAGCACAGACACAGGACAGTTTACACAGAGAGCCACTGACTGCAGCACAGACACAGGACAGTTTACACAGAGAGCCACTGACTGCAGCACAGACACACAGGACAGTTTACACAGAGAGCCACTGACTGCAGCACAGACACAGGACAGTTTACACAGAGAGCCACTGACTGCAGCACAGACACAGGACAGTTTACACAGAGAGCCACTGACTGCAGCACAGACACAGGACAGTTTACACAGAGAGCCACTGACTGCAGCACAGACACACAGGACAGTTTACACAGAGAGCCACTGACTGCAGCACAGACACACTGCAGCACAGACACACAGGACAGTTTACACAGAGAGCCACTGACTGCAGCACAGACACAGGACAGTTTACACAGAGACCCACTGACTGCAGCACAGACACACAGGACAGTTTACACAGAGAGCCACTGACTGCAGCACAGACACAGGACAGTTTACACAGAGAGCCACTGACTGCAGCACAGACACACAGGACAGTTTACACAGAGAGCCACTGACTGCAGCACAGACACAGGACAGTTTACACAGAGAGCCACTGACTGCAGCACAGACACACAGGACAGTTTACACAGAGAGCCACTGACTGCAGCACAGACACAGGACAGTTTACACAGAGAGCCACTGACTGCAGCACAGACACAGGACAGTTTACACAGAGAGCCACTGACTGCAACACAGACACAGGACAGTTTACACAGAGAGCCACTGACTGCAGCACAGACACAGGACAGTTTACACAGAGAGCCACTGACTGCAGCACAGACACAGGACAGTTTACACAGAGAGCCACTGACTGCAGCACAGACACAGGACAGTTTACACAGAGAGCCACTGACTGCAGCACAGACACAGGACAGTTTACACAGAGAGCCACTGACTGCAGCACAGACACAGGACAGTTTACACAGAGAGCCACTGACTGCAGAACAGACACAGGACAGTTTACACAGAGACCCACTGACTGCAACACAGACACAGGACAGTTTACACAGAGACCCACTGACTGCAACACAGACACAGGACAGGTCAGTTATTGTACTGTGATTGGCTGGGTATGTTTGTATGCATGTCGTATCCTCTCTTGTTTAAGACTGTTGCCCAGTCAGGGACATCATTAACAGGCAATGAGGGTGATGTCATTGGCATTGGCATATATCATAATATATCATTGTTTTGTGTGGAAGTGGTACTGCCAATGGTGAGCAGTCTGAGCTCTGTTTGGCTCAAGATGGCACCAAGGCGCAAGTTGGCACCTCGACAGAGTGCATTTCTAGTTTATACTTGCAGGCAGGGCTGGACCTACAATATGGGCACTTTGGGCACGTGGCTTGTTTTGACCATGTAGTCGTACTATAGCAGTACATTGTTATTTATTTTGATTGTCAGAGGCCACACTGCCACTGTTTCTTAACTCAGACTGTTATTGTCTTAAGTGTGTTCACTGGCTGCTGATATCGTTAAGCTACTTTTTTAAATGCTGAAAACAGTCTGGAGCCCTGTAGCGCGTACGCAGAGGGGGGCCCTTGGAGCTTCAGTGCCCAGGGGCCCTCAGAGGTGTTAATCCTGGCCTGCTTGCAGGGGGCAGTGTGATCAGTGTATCTGTGAGGACTCACTGGACAGGAGCACCCGTCTCTCTGTGATCAGATCATGGGTGTATCAGTGGGTGTATCAGTGGGTGTATCAGTGTATCTGTGAGGACTCACTGGACAGGAGCACCCGTCTCTCAGAGGCCCTCATGGCTCCACTGGACTCCCACTTCCAGCTCCTCTCTGGGGCCGAGAGGGAGCAGCAGGGCTGGGGAGGAGGTGGTGGTGGAGGTGGAGGTGGTGGTGGAGGTGGAGGAGGTGGTGGAGGAGGTGGGAGGAGGAGGTTCTCTCCTGTCCTCCAGGACCTCCTCAGGCTCTGGAGGTCCAGGTGGAGCAGAGACTCAGTGCTGAGCAGAGCCTTGATGATGATAGGATGATACACTTTATTTCAGACACAATCGGTCCATTAAAAACATGTATACAAAACCAGACAACAACAACACAGAGATAAACAGTACCAGACTGTTTTCACTCAATTAAAAAGCATATAAACATTGCCCCCAATGTTTCCAGAAGTAAGAGTAATACCTTGTATCTCTCTGTGTGAGCTCTGTCAAGACCATGATTATTTAATTCTTTGACTCCACAAGTCTACACATTCCTCATACAGCATGAAAGGTGGTCACAAGCATTTCACTTGCACTTAATAGTCCATCTTGGGGGTTTCTGAAATATTCTAAAGGCATCATTATATGCCACCTGAAGTGTCTTCATTTTTGCACCACAAGTGGGCTGTAAAGAGTGGAGTGCATTAGGTTTTAATTGTTGGCTTTCCCAGATAGCCTAGCTCACATCATCATCATCACAGAGATAATCTCAGATTAGGTGACCTTGGTTTGCAGCAGCTGAGGCAGCAGCAGGGTGGTGCGCTGGTGGTGGAGGTTCTGGTTCCTCCTGTGGGACGCAGGGTGCTCGTCACTCATCATCCCCAGGGCTCTGCTGGTCCTAGAAGGATAATAATCTTTATTCAAGTCAAGTCTGTTCAACACAAACAAAACAAAAAACGCATGACCATATAACACAAAACAAACATATCACAAAGACGGATCATCAGGTCCCCACTATGCACAGAAAACCATCCTAGCGATGGGGGCGATTGTTTAGCAGATCGTTTAGTGCAGCGATGGCTGAGGGGACAAAACTCCTACTGAACCCAACCTTGTGCCACTTATGGGTTCTGATCTTCACGCTGATGGCATGAGGTGGAAGTAGCGATGCAGAGGATGATCAGTGGCATTTATTATTGATATAGTTATTGATACAGAGGATGATCAGATGAGTGCTAAGCGTATGATAGCCTTATCAGACAGTGTGGTTGTGGGAGGTCTGATCTTGAAAGCAATACGGGTGATACTGTAAAGTGTGTTTCTGTTTAACAAGAAACATGCTGAGCAATACAACAGACCAGGTTGAATAATGCTTTCGTACAGTAGTAACAGAAGATGTGGGGGGGGGGGGCAGCAGACAGTGATCTGAACTTACAGATTGTCATCACCAGACTGAGGCTGAGTGAAGGTGGAGGTGGTGGAGTCATCCTCCGGGGTGTTTGGTGGTGGCTGCTGGAACAGCGGCTCAGAGCGGGGGTGGAGCTCAGAGGAGTTTCTGGTGTGAAGCTGTGACATGAAGCATAGCGTAGCGTTAGTTCATTCAGGAGACGTGAGTCTGGCCCGCCTCAGCTGTCAGTCAGAACCTTTCCTCATTCACAGATCTGCTGATCATTACAGCTCACGCCTAGTAAGGGAAGCTCCTTTAAACGGCTTGCATTCACTATGGACCTGCTTGTCTTGGATCTGAAGCTTCAGATCCTCTGCTGCTGCTTAGCTGCCTCCTCCACCCCAGCCTCCACCTTTTGGTCAGAGTTAGCACCCCAAGTTAAAAATAAGGCAAATAAAAGGCAAGTAAGAGCAATGACGGCTTTGTTACCATAGCTAGTCTGCTATGTTGACACTAGCTGTTCAGTTTACATGTGCAACTTTGCCTTGTTATAAAATCATTTTCAAACATTAAGGCAAATTCTGCAATAAGGGCCATGCTGCTCTGAGAGCAGCCTTGACAAAATGCTCCCAGAGCAGCTCAGGTTTTTTGCCCTTCTCGGCTTTGTTTTCTAGACCACGTTTTTTTGCCCAAGCCCTTGCCGGTACCTTTGCCATTGCTGACTGCCCTCAGTGCCCTGTTGGATTCTGCCCCTTGCCTTCCACAGTTTAGGTTTTGCCTGGCTGCCGCTTGCCTGTTCTGACGTTTTGTGAATAAAACCCATGCAGTTTCCAGTGTCTTTTTGTCTGCAGTCCTTCCACGTGTGCCTGACACAAACCTGATGAGGGTTAAAGTGCCCTGTTGAATATCATGGAAATAATACTACAAGAATATTCCAAAACTCCCCCCAAAAAACAACAACTTGCAGATGACTCATAACTTTACTTTCATGTCAGCAGTTTGTGACGAGGACACGCAGGTACAAGGTATGCTGGTCTATCAGGGACGTGCTGGGCCCCTGATTCAGCCCAGGAAAAAGAGTTGTGGGCCCTCATTGCGCGCTATAGAGAGAGATCTCTCTCTATAGCGCTGCTGCTACTCAAAGATTTGCCATTTCAGATCATGACAAGTGACAAGCCAGTGGGCCAATTACATGATTACATTTGTTTTGTATTTATCATTTAAAAAATGATTTAAACTAGTGAAAACAGCCGATCTACAAGCACACAACGCCTGCGAGGCGTTGTGTGCTTGTAGATCGGCTGTTTTCACTACTTTTGTGCAACGGCCTTGTATGTTGAAGCAGGGCTTTGCTTTGTGAAAAGGATTTACACATTTAAAACTTGGAGATACAAGGTTTCTGCCCGACAGTGACAATTTACTTTGTTGGCCGCCCAGCCCCCGAAATGGAACGAAGGCCGACATTTTATTTGTATTTTTTTCCTAATGGCCGCCCTGGAACGGCCGAATTCCCGGCCGTTCGGGAGTTGTCCCGCTTTTCCCAATGGCCAGCACGTCCCTGTGCTGGTCTATTGTGCGTTGGTTATGGTGTGTAATACATATTGTGTGTATGATAGGTGTGTGTTATGGGGTGTGTTACCTCATTAATGGCTCATAAACGCGGGTACATGTGTGTGCCTGCGTTTAACGACCTTGTGAATTCACATGTGTTCCTCTATTAATGAGCTGCATGTCGGTGGACACGAGAACAACATGTATGTATTTTACATCATAGATCATACATGGGCAACGAGTACAGCCCCCAGGTTAATATTGCAATACTGATATGTTACTGATTTCAGCTGTTACAATTAAAATATGCAAACATGATCCACTTTAGTAGCTTAAGTCTTTCTTTTATGTCCAATGTATTTGTATTAAGGTTCATGAAGTTAAAGGAGCTATAGTCGCAGGGCCGGTTCTAGGGTTCAGGTGGCCCTAAGCAAGATTATTTTAGGTGGCCCCCCACTGACGGACGCGCGCACTTATTAACTGTCTTTGAATCGCCAAAACCAAAGTTATAAATAATAACGTCTTCTTCTATCTAGTAGAACATGTGGTGTCTGTTGTTAGCACTCAAGCATGTATCTACTAACTACACACATAGGGTTGCCAACTCCCAGAGATTCAAATACGATTCTAAAAAAAAAGGGTTTTGAGGGGTGGTCAAAACCCCAGAAATGCATAGAAATCTGCATTTTGGCACAGATAAAACATCAAAACCAAGATATAACTATTATAATACATCTATTTCTAGACACTGTGTCATTTGTCCAAAAACAAGAGTGTAATGTTATAACAAGAAAAAACAACAATTGATTTGAATCAGATTCATACAAAACATCACACACCTTCATCCTGTGTTCTTTTGGTCTCAAATTACAACTTGAAGGCCTATTCAACTCTACAGTATGTGGCATATTTTCAATTCTGTTGTGTCTTGTGTGAGATCTTAATTTTATTGCACATTAAAATAATAAGTAGCATTTGGATAGGGTAGGAGTGGGCAACTTAGATGATGGAGAGGGCCACTATATTTCACAATCACTCCAGAGGGCCACAATGCATATTGTAAAAAAATAGATCTACAGTACAAGCATTGCGATGATCCATTATTTTCATTTTTTTTTAAATTGTAATCCTGTATTCTGTTTAGCTATTTTCTTTAACTGGAATCCTGAAAAGTAACATTATTATTTAATTTCAAATACATATATGTTTGTATGTTAACTTTATGAAATGTAAATACATTGACAAAAAAGACTATAGCACTGGTCATTATGCTACTACTATAGACTGAAGTAATTAAAGTGGGTAACAGCTGAAATCAATAATATATCAGTATTCTGATATTAACCTGCGGGTCTTGGCCACATGTCGAGAGGGCCACTTCACACTCACTCTACAATGCATATAGTGAAAAATAGCTGATCTACAAGCTCAAAACGCATTGCAGTCTTCTCCCTGTGATGTGGCCCCCTTATGGTTGTGGCCCTAAGCGACCGCTTATGTTGCTTATGCCAGGAACCGGCCCTGAATAGTCGACTTTTTCATTGTAGGGCCGACACTTTGTTTACATCCTAGTCTATAGACTAGAATGTAAACAAAGTGTCGGTCTGACAATGGCCAAAATGATTAATTTATCATTATTTTACGCTTTTTGTGGTCATTTTTGAATAGAAACACATATATGAAGCTTATTTTTTTATAAAATATTTTCGAAACATTATTTTTATTTTAACATCCGTTTTTCAAGAACAAGTTGACCATAGCTCCTTTAACACAATGTATTTGAAATTACAATACAAATGTTACTTTTTAGGAATTCGATAAAAAAATTGCTAAGGATTCCAATTCATAACTGTATAATGCAATGTGGCCCTGAGTGTGAAAATAGCGTCCCTCTCCATCATCAAAGTTGCTCCTCCACTGATGTACATGAAGCAGACATACTGTACCATGTTGACCATATCTGGCTCACATGCTGTAGTACAGTACATGTACATTAAAGCAGTGTTGATTCTGACACATCATTTTGGATTTCAGGATTGGACAGGGAGCATCTTTATGTTCAATCAAACACGGATGCAACACAACGTTGTTCTGACCGTTCCAGTGATGATGTCATCATCATGCTCCTTGATGAGGTCATCGTGGTGATGCAGTAACCCATGGCAACCGCTTGGCTCCTCCCCCTCCTCTGGCCCCTCCCCCTCACACTCTGACACCGCAGGAAGCTCTGACAGGAAGGGAGGAAGTCCTTTCTGGGGTGAAAACACGCACATGCCATGTTTTTATTCTCTTGATAGCTTTTATGTTTTCTTCTTTTGAAACATTTTCTTTCTCATCAGGATGTAATGATCATTCATATCACTGTAATGATTGGGTGCAGCGTTAGACCGTCATCTCCCAGATTACATGAATGTAGAATTATGTGCAGGTCTACTGGAAGATGTAGCAAGCTGTAGTTTGTACACACAGTAATATGAGTGTTGTGAAGGTGTAGTTTGTACTCACAGTGTTGTGTAGGATGAGGTGTAGTTTGTACTCACAGTGTTGTGTAGGATGAGGTGTAGTTTGTACTCACAGTGTTATGGATGATGAGGTGTAGTTTGTACTCACAGTGTTATGGATGATGAGGTGTAGTTTGTACTCACAGTGTTGTGGATGAGGTGTAGTTTGTACTCACAGTGTTGTGGATGAGGTGTAGTTTGTACTCACAGTGTTATGGATGATGAGGTGTAGTTTGTACTCACAGTGTTATGGATGATTAGGTGTAGTTTGTACTCACAGTGTTATGGATGATGAGGTGTAGTTTGTACTCACAGTGTTGTGGATGAGGTGTAGTTTGTACTCACAGTGTTGTGGATGAGGTGTAGTTTGTACTCACAGTGTTGTGGATGAGGTGTAGTTTGTACTCACAGTGTTGTGGATGAGGTGTAGTTTGTACTCACAGTGTTGTGGATGAGGTGTAGTTTGTACTCACAGTGTTGTGGATGAGGTGTAGTTTGTACTCACAGTGTTGTGGATGAGGTGTAGTTTGTACTCACAGTGTTATGGATGATGAGGTGTAGTTTGTACTCACAGTGTTATGGATGATGAGGTGTAGTTTGTACTCACAGTGTTGTGGATGAGGTGTAGTTTGTACTCACAGTGTTGTGGATGAGGTGTAGTTTGTACTCACAGTGTTGTGTAGGATGAGGTGTAGTTTGTACTCACAGTGTTGTGGATGAGGTGTAGTTTGTACTCACAGTGTTGTGGATGAGGTGTAGTTTGTACTCACAGTGTTGTGTAGGATGAGGTGTAGTTTGTACTCACAGTGTTGTGTAGGATGAGGTGTAGTTTGTACTCACAGTGTTGTGGATGAGGTGTAGTTTGTACTCACAGTGTTGTGTAGGATGAGGTGTAGTTTGTACTCACAGTGTTGTGGATGAGGTGTAGTTTGTACTCACAGTGTTGTGTAGGATGAGGTGTAGTTTGTACTCACAGTGTTGTGGATGAGGTGTAGTTTGTACTCACAGTGTTGTGTAGGATGAGGTGTAGTTTGTACTCACAGTGTTGTGTAGGATGAGGTGTAGTTTGTACTCACAGTGTTGTGAGGGTGTAGTTTGTACTCACAGTGTTGTGAGGGTGTAGTTTGTACTCACAGTGTTGTGGAGACACAGGGAGGACTTGGAGGTTCTATTCCTCCTGTCTCCTGCTGACTCCCCCTGAACCCCCCCTCCTCCTCCCTGCATCCTGCTCCTCCTCTGCTTCTGTCTCTCATACAGCTCCTGCAACTGCTCCCTACAGAGACAGAGAGACAGAGACACAGAGACAGAGAGACACAGAGACAGAGAGACAGAGACACAGAGACAGAGAGACACAGAGACAGAGAGACAGAGACACAGAGACACAGAGACACACAGAGAGACAGAGAGAGACACAGAGACAGAGAGACAGGCTTCATGCGTTATAATGCACCAGTTATCCTGAAACCTGTGATTTACAACCACAAGTTGTTCATTGTTGGGTTATAGTTTGTATACCTGACACATTGTTCTCTATAGAAGACACTATAGAGGAGATATACCTGGCACATTGTTGGGTAGTTTGTATATCCTACCTGGCACATTGTTGGGTAGTTTGTATATCCTACCTTGCACATTGCTCTCTGGCTCTAGAAGACAGTATAGAGGGAGTATAGCTGACACATTGCTGGTTCTATAGACAGTATAGAGAGTGTATACCTGGCACATTGTTCTCTGTTGGGTTATAGGAATATCCTACCTGGCACATTGTTGGGTTATAGGTATATCCTACCTGGCACATTGCTCCCTGGCTCTAGAAGACAGTATAGAGGGAGTATACCTGGCACATTGCTCCCTGGCTCTGGAGGCCACAGTCTGCTGCAGCAGAGGAGAGGAGTGTTGGAGGAACTGCTCGTAGCGCTCTGATCCTCCGTCCTGCCGGGGGAAGATCCTCCTGAAGCCTCCCAGATGGCTGTCCTCGTAGCGCAGCACCCTGGCCTGATGCCGCCTGCTGGCCTCGGGCCTGGGGGCACGCAGGCACGCAGGCACGCAGGCACGCACGCACGCACGCACACACACACACACACACACACACACACACACATTTTCACATGCATGCAGAAACACACACACGTGTTGGTATCACTAAGGACACATTTACCATTTTTGGGCCAGTGAAGCCTGAGTTAGACTCGCTTCACACACTAGAAATTGACATTCATGCCAACGTGCTGCAGCTTTGTTGTCGGGTGTTTTTGGTGTGCATCGCAGTTCCTCACGTCTACTTTTCACATTCCATACCGTATATACAGTAGACCAGGGGTTTTCAAAGTGGGTGACGGGGCACCCTGGGGTGCCGTGACAGCAGTCCAGGGGTGCCGCGAGATCATTTGATAATATTTGGAATCTATTTGAACACTTGATAAAATATTTTGTATCATTTTAAATTTGAAGTACAAAGTTATTTGCAGTCAGTTCTAACCAAAATGTCTGTTAACTCAACGTTTTCCTCGCAACATAATCACTAAAATATCGTCACTGTCTGGCAGAAACCTCTGTCGCACAAAACTAGTGAAAACAGCGTTCTGCTATATTCTACTGTACTGACATTTGGTCCTCACAAGTATAGTGACACCATGTACACGCACACGCACACACGCACACAAAGTCTGCCCCACCTGTCCCTGGGGTTTTGTGTGTGTGTGTGTGTGTGTGTGTGTGTGTGTGTGTGTGTGTGTGTGTGTGTGTGTGTGTGTGTGTGTGTGTTTGTGGTTGTTTACCTGTCTCTGGGTGTGTGTGTGTAGTGGTTAGCGTGTTGTGTACCTGTCTCTAGGTGTGTGTGTGTGTGTGTGTGTGTGTGTGTGTGTGTGTGTGTGTGTGTGTGTGTGTGTGTGTGTGTGTGTATGTTGT
>NC_137813.1:1322639-1347639 GCF_963921795.1 Nannobrachium achirus | reverse complement strand
TGTATAAAGTTATTTGCAAAACTGTAGGCCTACACAAAACCAAATCTTAAAAAAGTGTGTGTGTGCGTGCGCACGCGTGTGTGTAGGTGCAGTACCATGTTGTTATCAGCGGGGGAGCAGTAGTGTGTGTGTGTGTGTGTGTGTGTGTGTGTGTACGTGCAGTACCATGTTGTTACCAGCAGGGGAGCAGTAGGGGGCGGTACAGAAGCGAGCCAGGCCCTCCTGGTACACAAAGATGTGGAATGGATCACATGACGTCACCAAGACATAGATCCTCAGGTCGAACTTATAACCATCCATTATGAGGGGCTGACAGACACACAGACAGACACACAGACACACACACACACAGATAGACAGATTTTAGAGCAATGCAACTCCTGTGGCCATGTGGAACGCCTTACCGAAGGCCTTAAAGGAGTGTGGATCACTAGCATCCTTTAAAATCGCCCAGAAAAAACACTTACAGGCAGCAGCCGTTCGCAACTGGTAAAAACAAACATAGCCCAGCCCTACCCTCCCCTGACCCCTCTTTGTATTTACCTACTGTATGTTTTTATTTTTTATTTTTGAGCGGTGGTCACAACGCTCCTATTCGTGGCCGTGTGTGTGGGTATGTCTGTCTGCGTGTCTGTCTGTCTGTCTGTCTGTCTGTCTGTCTGTCTGTCTGTAGCTTGCAGTAACCTTTTGACCACACATGTTAAGGGAGGGGCGCTGTTGTTCAGGCCAGGCCAGACCAGGCACACACACACACACACACACACACACGCACACACACACACACACACACACACACACACACACACACACACACACACAGGGGGGAAGGGGGGGGGGGGAACCACCGCTCAGTTCACACGGGTGTGATTTTTAAATAGTTTTCCCCTTTTTTCCTGACTATATCTACTGCACAGTACTGTGTTCTATCAGTCTGTCATTCAATGTTATATGAGATACTTCAATGTAAATAAGCTTAGTCTTTTCTAGGATCTCCTTTTAGTAGACCTTGTACCAGTGAACTGTACCGTCATGAAAATGTACCTTTTCCTATGCAAACTTCTAATAAAGTCTTCAATCAATCAATCAATCAATCAATGTGACCCCAACACACCGCCAGGATGCACTCAGCGACGCTGCCTGGCGATAAGAGGCACCGCGCCAACAAAGCCACTACTCGCCCATGTTTCCAGTGACCAACGCTACTCCCTCCATGAACAGCTGTCGGGGGGAGACCCGGGAGAGGCAAGTTTAACCTCTGACTTCCTTGCTTTGTGTCCGTCCGCTATGGCAGTGTTTCTCAACCTTTTTTCTCCATGGTCACACTTTTCATGTCCCAACAATCCATGGGCACACCAACATAATACGGGGGTGTAAATATCGTCACTGTCGGGAAGAAACCTTGTATCTCCAAGTTTCAAATGTGTACGTTTCTTCGCAAAGTAAAGCCCTGCTTCGTCATACAAGGCTGTCGCACAACAGTAGTGAAAACAGCAAATCTACAAGCACACAATGCTTGTAGATCGGCTGTTTTCACTAGTTTAAATCATTTTTAAAATGATAAATACAATACTGGCTTTCAAGCAGTTTCAAGGGGCACACTTGACCCTTCTCAGGGGCACACCAAAGGTCCCCAGGACCAGTGGTTGAGAAACACTGCACTATGGGAGCAGTGGTGGGTGGACCTCCATACTAATGAGAGCGGCCGTGGAGGGCGCTTTGTCACCGGACGACGGTGCAAATGTGAACTTTGTTTTCTCCGGTGGTCCAGCCTGGGACATACTGGACCTGGGATGTCCAGAGGTGGTCCAGCCTGGGACATACTGGACCTGGGATGTCCAGAGGTGGTCCAGCCTGGGACATACTGGACCTGTGGTGGTCCAGTGGACCTGTGGACCTGTGGTGGTCCAGCCTGGGACATACTGGACCTGGGATGTCCAGAGGTGGTCCAGCCTGGGACATACTGGACCTGTGGTGGTCCAGTGGACCTGTGGACCTGTGGTGGTCCAGCCTGGGACATACTGGACCTGGGATGTCCAGAGGTGGTCCAGCCTGGGACATACTGGACCTGTGGTGGTCCAGTGGACCTGTGGACCTGTGGTGGTCCAGCCTGGGACATACTGGACCTGGGATGTCCAGAGGTGGTCCAGCCTGGGACATACTGGACCTGGGATGTCCAGAGGTGGTCCAGCCTGGGACATACTGGACCTGGGACCTGGGACCATATGAGGTCCCATATGAGGTCCCATATCACAGGGACATACTGGACCTGGGATGTCCAGAGGTGGTCCAGCCTGGGACCTACTGGACCTGGGACGTCCAGAGGTGAGGCAGGAGACTAGCAAAGTGTTGCACTTGTTCTGCCGTGGCTTGAAGACTCCACATTAGCCCAAAGCACTTACCATAGCACTCGCCTACCCTTAATGACCGTACATGAAAGATAGATAGCTTGTTTAGGTTTTATATTGTGTTTTTACTGATTAGGTGCTTGGTCTATACCTACGTTCTTTTTCTTAGATTACTATTTTTATGTATTGATGTTAAATGCCTAAATTGTTGTAAGTGTTGTATCTTGAAGATGCATACCATGACGTTGTAAATGCCAACTGCACCTGTAATGTTTGTGTCCTTGTGTGCTGTCATATAGTGTGGACATGAACACATTGTTAAAATGTGTACCTTGGATATGTAGAGCTGACATGAGATGTACCTTCGATATGTAGAGCTGACATGAGGTGTACCTTGGATATGTAGAGCTGACATGAGGTGTACCTTGGATATGTAGAGCTGACATGAGATGTACCTTGGATATGTAGAGCTGACATGAGGTGTACCTTGGATATGTAGAGCTGACATGAGGTGTACCTTGGATATGTAGAGCTGACATGAGGTGTACCTTGGATATGTAGAGCTGACATGAGGTGTACCTTGGATATGTAGAGCTGACATGAGGTGTACCTTGGATATGTAGAGCTGACATGAGGTGTACCTTGGATATGTAGAGCTGACATGAGGTGTACCTTGGATATGTAGAGCTGACATGAGATGTACCTTGGATATGTAGAGCTGACATGAGGTGTACCTTGGATATGGATATGTAGAGCTGACATGAGGTGTACCTTGGATATGTAGAGCTGACATGAGATGTACCTTGGATATGTAGAGCTGACATGAGGTGTACCTTGGATATGTAGAGCTGACATGAGATGTACCTTGGATATGTAGAGCTGACATGAGATGTACCTTGGATATGTAGAGCTGACATGAGATGTACCTTGGATATGTAGAGCTGACATGAGATGTACCTTGGATATGTAGAGCTGACATGAGGTGTACCTTGGATATGTAGAGCTGACATGAGATGTACCTTGGATATGTAGAGCTGACATGAGGTGTACCTTGGATATGTAGAGCTGACATGAGGTGTACCTTGGATATGTAGAGCTGACATGAGGTGTACCTTGGATATGTAGAGCTGACAGATCAGGTGTACCTTGGATATGTAGAGCTGACATGAGGTGTACCTTGGATATGTAGAGCTGACATGAGGTGTACCTTGGATATGTAGAGCTGACATGAGGTGTACCTTGGATATGTAGAGCTGACATGAGATGTACCTTGGATATGTAGAGCTGACATGAGGTGTACCTTGGATATGTAGAGCTGACATGAGATGTACCTTGGATATGTAGAGCTGACATGAGATGTACCTTGGATATGTAGAGCTGACATGAGATGTACCTTGGATATGTAGAGCTGACATGAGGTGTACCTTGGATATGTAGAGCTGACATGAGGTGTACCTTGGATATGTAGAGCTGACATGAGGTGTACCTTGGATATGTAGAGCTGACATGAGGTGTACCTTGGATATGTAGAGCTGACAGATCAGGTGTTCCCCGTGCGGGATGTCTTTGAGGGAGCGGGCCAGGAAGATGCCCCTCCCCTGGCTGCCCGAGTCGGGCTTACAGATGAACGTCTTGTGCTTCTTAGAGCGCGTGAACGCCTGGAAGTCTCCATAGCTGAGAGAGAGAGAGAGAGAGAGAGAGAGAGAGAGAGAGAGACAGACAGACAGACAGAAAAACACAGAGACATACATAAGTGTTTAGCAGACTCCCTCTCTGTTGCGTTATTTGGAAACGCACATACGTTCTGGGCAAACCCCGCCCATGGAAGCTTTTGATTGGCTGAACTGGAGCTAGGGAGCGCGCCTTTTTGGTCGCTTGGACCGCGCGGAGGTGCGATCACTTAAACCTAATGCTAACCCTAACTCTAACCCTAACCTTAACCTCAGTAAAATAAGCCTAAC
Organism: Nannobrachium achirus; assembly: GCF_963921795.1. NCBI lineage: Eukaryota > Metazoa > Chordata > Actinopteri > Myctophiformes > Myctophidae > Nannobrachium > Nannobrachium achirus. The sequence continues at coordinate 1,343,333 of NC_137813.1, read as the reverse complement.
CCTAACCTTAACCTCAGTAAAATAAGCCTAACCCTAACCTTAACCTCAGTAAAATAAGCTTAACCCTAACCCTAACCTTAAACTCAATAAAAATATGCCTAACCCTAACCCTAACCTTAACCTCAGTAAAAATAAGCCTAACCCTAACCCTAACCTTAACCTCAGTAAAATAAGCTTAACCCTAACCCTAACCTTAAACTCAATAAAAATATGCCTAACCCTAACTCTAACCTTAACCTCAGTAAAAATAAGCCTAACCCTAACCCTAACCCTAACCTTAACCTCAGTAAAAATAAGCCTAACCCTAACCCTAACCTTAACCTCAGTAAAATAAGCCTAACCCTAACCCTAACCTTAACCTCAGTAAAATAAGCCTAACCCTAACCCTAACCTTAACCTCAGTAAAATAAGCCTAACCCTAACCCTAACCTTAACCTCAGTAAAAATAAGCCTAACCCTAACCCTAACCTTAACCTCAGTGAAACTAACGCTGGTGAGTAACTAACCTGCTGACGGGCGTGAAAACAAACGGCTCCTTCCAGAACTCATGTGTGATTCCAAATCAGGCCTCTCTGTTCTACTTTCTCTAGAAATGTGAGAACCTCCATCCAGACAAGATTATACATGGACGCGGACGTCAGCGGCTGTCACTCAGATTATACTATCATATCCTGACACTCCATTCCATTTAGTCTCAGTGAATCATTCAGTCTGAACGTCCTCAATAGATCTTATTCACGCTGCGGCCATCTTTGATCACATGACCGTCGGGTAGCAAGCAGCCAATCAGAAGCTCAAAACAGCATTTCGGGTAACTTCTGATTGGCTGCTTGCCACCCGACGTGGTCATGTGATCAAAGATGGCCGCAGTGTGAATAAGGTCATCTTGTTTGAACGCTGTGGGACGACAACACAACATTAAGGATTAAAAACAAATCGGGCTCCATATTTGTCCATGCCTCACCCCTTATCCCTAAACTTCTTTGCCTTTTGAACGATCTTGAAAAACATTTTAAAATACATCAAATAGCTGATCTACTTCAACACGTTGTGAGCTTGTAGATCAGCTATTTGAAATATTTAAAATGTTCATGAAAATAGTAGGGCTGGGACTTTAACGGATTAATTGCGATCAATTAATTATAGAAAATTAACGCGATTAAAAAAATTAACGCATTTTAATCGCACTTAGTTTTTGCAACACAGAACCTTCAGTTTCGGGCATACCGATCATAGCGATGCACCAACCAAGAGACAACAAACGCAAAGGGAGAAGTAGCCGATCAGAGCGCTTTGCTTGGCCCAGTGGATGTGAAATTTAGATTTAAAAAACTCACTCGTTGATTCACTCGTACAACAAAATGTGTTTTACTTGAAAAGAAAAAAGCTTCTCAGATCAAATATCGATGTGCGATTAAAATGCGATTAATTAATCACAGAGCCAGTAATTAATTAGATTAAAAATTGTAATCGCATCCCAGCCCTAGAAAATAGTAAAACAACAGACAGACTCACTCTGCAGGCAGACACCAGGTGCGGGGGTAGAAGCTGTACTCCTTGGGGAATCTCTTCAACATGCGGTTCAGGTTCCTGGCCAGAAGATCCTTCCTGCACACCTCGATCATCCCTGGGAAATGATTCACCTTCTACCAGAGACCATGAATACATGTTAATACTGTTCACCTTCTACCAGAGACCATGAATACATGTTAATACTGTTCACCTTCTACCAGAGACCATGAATACATGTTAATACTGTTCACCTTCTACCAGAGACCATGAATACATGTTAATACTGTTCACCTTCTACCATAGAGACCATGAATACATGTTAATACTGTTCACCTTCTACCAGAGACCATGAATACTGTATGTCAGGGGTCTTCAAGGTTTTCAGGCCAAGGACCCCTCTAGTTGAGAGAGAGATGAAGCAGGGACCCCTTAGTTGAGAGAGAGAGATGAAGCAGGGACCCCTTAGTTGAGAGAGAGATGAAGCAGGGACCCCTTAGTTGAGAGAGAGATGAAGCAGGGACCCCTTAGTTGAGAGAGATGAAGCAGGGACCCCTTAGTTGAGAGAGAGATGAAGCAGGGACCCCTTAGTTGAGAGAGAGGTGAAGCAGGGACCCCTTAGTTGAGAGGGAGATGAAGCAGGGACTCCTTAGTTGAGAGAGAGATGAAGCAGGGACCCCTTAGTTGAGAGAGAGATGAAGCAGGGACCCCCACAACCTGTTCATAGATTCCATATAGTTTCATTGTTTGACCGCACAATCATCAGTGTATTTTGGATTCATGTCAATGTGTGTTATCAGATATTTAACCACTTGAACCGTCAATACTTAAAAAACTTGCCCTTTCACTCTGTACTTAGTCTGCTCTTTTCCCCTCTACACCAAACCTCTTTGCCAAAAATAGCCGATCTACAAGCTCACAAAGCCTCGCAGCGCGAGGCGTTGTGAGATTGTAGATCTGCTATTTTTGGCTAAAGAATTCTAAGAATATTCTAAGAATGGATGCTAGTGTTTAATATAAAAAAAGGTTTCTATCACACAAAGATTTGGAGGACCCCCTGGGGGTCCCGGACCCCCAGTTGAAGACCCCTGCAGTATGTTAATACTGGAGACTTCCATCATCGCTGGGAAATGGTTCACCTTCTACACACACACACACACACACACACACACACACACACACACACACACACACACACACACACACACACACACACACACACACACACACACACACACCTGGTGAGGTCTCATGTCCATCAGTCTGTCCAGAGGGACGGTGGTGTCTGTCCAGCACAGGGTCCAGTCCTCTCCCTCTAGCGCCTCCTTCAGGCCAAACCGCTTCGCTGCACGACGCACTGAGACATGCACACACATGCGGATGTGCACACACACACGGATCCGCACACACGCACACACCGAGCGATTTATATCATATTTTTAATTACAGTTATTAATATGATTATTTTGCTGTTCCTTAACCCATTAAGACCACTTCAATAGTATTTTATATTTTGGCGATTCAAAAACAGTCACTGCGACCTTGTAGATCTGCGGCTATATAGCCTACACCACATTTAGGAGTCGCAAGTACTACTTTCGGTGCAGTATGTATCCGGTCGACAGGGCAATTAGCCAATGAGGGAGCAGCGTTCTTGGTGACATCACCACTAAAGTACCATGCATAGTAGTATATAAGGACCGCAGGAATACACAAGAAACGGAGGGGGAGAGTAATTTAATCCGGTTGCTCCGTAGCTCCGTACATAATTGACCCAATAAAGACGTACGTACGCTTGAACTACCCGTGGTGAACTTTTGTCAACCGTGGCAGTAGTGAGGACAATTACTTATGACAGCGGTTGGTACTCGGGGCCCAACGGAGCGCCTGGTGGCCCCGGGGGGTCCCTGGAGGTGGTCCCCGGGCGGCGGTGCTCGGAGGCTCGCCAGGGACCACCGGGGACCCCCGGTGGTGGAGCGGTGACCCAACAAGAAATATAATTTAGCAAGAAACGGGAAAAAAGCAACGTCATTGCAATCACTGAAGAGGACGTCTGGACTCCTCACAGGCTCAAACGGCTTTATTGGCATGAGAAAACATACACACAACCGCGCACGCACACACTCACACCGCCTGTCCTCCAACAGCGAGACGTGTGCAATGCACTGTGTTTTGTTATAATTACTCAGTCCGGGTGGTTAATCTGTACCTCGGTCCCTCGCGGAGTTGCATTTACCGCGATAACGTTGCCGACAGACAGCAGCTTATACCAAACATCACGTCGGTCGTCGGTTCAAGAAATTCTGTGGTTCTACATATTTTGGCAAAAAAGAAAACACCTCCATGTGGCGCGCGGCCCTAACGGGAGCAGAATTGGAGCGGAGAGCGGGTCGGCACATAAATAACGTAGAGAGGAACTATGCATGTCGACAGATCTAACGTACACACTCTCCCACCCAAAAACATACACAAAATCACGCATACGTAACTATAAACGGCCCTAAGTGTGACCTGATATAAATAACACGGTGCAAGTTGGCACCTCTGACAAACTGAGAAATTCAGAGTTGATCTCTTGTCCTTTCAAAAGCACATTTATAGCATTCGTTTAGCATCGTTTATGAAACCTATGCCTTAGCATGTGACCTGTTTCTCTCCCCCTCTCTCTCCCTCTCTTCCTCCCTCTCTCTCTCTCTGTGTGTGCGTGTGTGTTTGAAGTGAGGAGACGCTTAGCTGATTCAAAAGAAGTCAAATGATCACTGCAGCATAATCCTCCTGCAGTGTGTGTGTGTGTGTGTGTGTGTGTGTGTGTGTGTGTGTGTGTGTGCACACATGTGTGCAGTGCACACATGTGTGCAGTGCACACAGACAGACGTTACGAGACAGCGTGAGAGAGGAAGAGTCGCCTCCAAAAAAATCCCTTTGCAAGAAAGAAAGAGGCCCAGCTGGTGTGTAGAGTTTAACACACACACACACACACACACACACACACACACACACACACACACACACACACACACACACACACACACACACACACACACACACACACACACACACACACACAGTGTCATCTGCCAACAAAGCATGCTGGTCTTTTACGAGGCAGCATGCTCTACCATGAGCCCTGTTAACTCTCTGTCTGTCTGTCTGTCTGTCTGTCTGTCTGTCTGTCTGTCTGTCTGTCTGTCTGTCTGTCTGTCTGTCTGACACACACACACACACACACACACACACACACACACACACACACACACACACACACACACACACACACAGACAGACAGACAGACAGACAGACAGACAGACAGACAGACAGACAGACAGACAGACAGACAGACAGACAGCTAGCTTAAGCTAGATGCAGAATAGACTAAAATCAAATATTTGCTTCTGGGGGACCCTGGAACAAAATATTTTGTGATGGGGGTCCGTAGCCAAATACATATCATTCTGGGGGTCCTTCACATGACAAAGTTTGAGAAACACTGATGGCAGGGCCGAATCATGTCTAGGGTACCAAGCTGAGGGCCACAACATTGAATTATGTCTAGGGTACCAAGCTGAGGGCCACAACATTGAATTATGTCTAGGGTACCAAGCTGAGGGCCACAACATTGAATTATGTCTAGGGTACCAAGCTGAGGGCCACAACATTGAATCATGTCTAGGGTACCAAGCCGAGGGCCACAACATTGAATTATGTCTAGGGTACCAAGCTGAGGGCCACAACATTGAATTATGTCTAGGGTACCAAGCTGAGGGCCACAACATTGAATTATGTCTAGGGTACCAAGCTGAGGGCCACAACATTGAATTATGTCTAGGGTACCAAGCTGAGGGCCACAACATTGCAGGGGGCGATGGTGGCGTTCCCACTACTCCAGTGACAGTTCAGATATCGTCGTTGTTGGGTCACTCGGGTGAAAATCGTGTTTGTCCAAAACCGTTCGTTTTGCGTTTATCATTTTAAAAATGATTTAAACTAGTGAAAACAGCCGATCTACAAACACACAACGCCTCGCACCGCGAGGCATTGTGTGCTTGTAGATCTGCTGTTTTCACTACTTTTGTGCGACGGCCTTGAAGCAGGGCTTTACTTTGCGAAAGGACGTACAAATTTGGAGATACGAGGTTTCCACCCGACAACGACGATATACTAGTGTTGTTGCTGCTCTTATACCACCATTATTACTGGGGTTGGTGGGGGCCAGACAGTAGCCCCCCGCGGGCCGCAAATGGCCCGCGGGCCGCCTATTGGGGAACCCTGGTATAGATGTTTTCAACTCACCACTCTCATACTTGCAGTTGAGCAGGTTGATGGAGAATCATCTGAAAAACACAAACAGACACAACAGACAGACAGAAAAAACAACCTCTCTGTCCTGCAGTGCATGATGGGACACATCGATCACAGACACTGATTGATCGTAACTTCACTGATCTATATGCTCAGATGCTTGTACTCCTTACTATTGGTTGATTGTTTGGTCATGTGACCAAATAACTATGCTATGTTCTCTCTTTAGCACGGTGCCTCTGCTTGCTCCTGCTTCGACCAATGAGAGGGCTCCAACTTAAGCCAAGACCCTCCCACACCTAGTAGGGAACCAATCGATATACAGTCAGGTACACACCAACTCATTCCTGTGGCCTCTATTCAATTGCAGTGTCTGTGCTGACACCTGCTGTTCAAACAGAGGCCCTGCACTCAGAGGCAGAGTGGTTGTTTTTTTGATAGATTGAAGAGTTTATCAGCAGTTTGCAATAGGAAAAAGGTACAGTTTCATGACAGTACAAATCACTGGTACAAGGTCAACTAAAAGGAGATCCTAGTAAGCTTTTCAGCTTATTTACACAGGAACCACTTTATGTATCTCATATAACGTTGAAAGACAGACGGATAGAATAGATAATGCATAGGATAACATCAATTACAAAAGCAGAAAAGAAAAGGAATAAAAAGATGGGCGATAAAAATAACAGACGGGGGCTTAGTCATTTTACAAGTCACGGGTAGCAGCTGTCTGAAGGTGACTTTTCATACCAATTTTGAAGGAGGCTAGGGATTTGCTCTCCTTTAAGGCTTGCGGGAGGACGTTCCACATGTTGGTGGTATAGCAGGAGAACGAGTTAGAGCCTTGTTTAGTGTTAAATCTGGGTTGAACATGATTAGTGGAGCTGCTAGACATGTGCAGAACCCTGAATCAAAGCTTTTACCATAGCCTACCATTACAGCACCTACCTGTTGTTAACTGTACATTCTTATAATTATATTCATCATGAATTCATAAACATTTTACTGTGAAGTTCTCTGACAAAGTTGAATGAAACAAACAAATAAAAAACACATCAAATCAATATTTTCATCTCAATATTTTGTTTAGCTCAAGAAATGAAATGTAAGGGACCAGAGGAAAAAAAACACACGCACGCACGCACGTGTACACGTGTGCATAAACCTGCTCACAAATAACACTAGTAAATGTGTATCATAACAAAGGAAGTTGAAATCTATGAATAATGTAACGCTTGTTAAAACACAAAGTAATAAATATGTTTATAAAGATATGAACATGTTTTATACTCTCGTGAATAGAAACTGTACGACCGTTGTCTCTGACAAACTACTGCTGGAGAAGAAGTGAACACCCTGACCTGGCTAACATAACTATAACACCATATAACTATAACATAACTATAACACCATATAACTATAACATAACTATAACACCATATAACTATAACATAACTATAACACAGGCATTGACACTAAGGCTTGCCCACCTGCCCCCGGCAGGTAAATAAAACATTTGGGCAGGTGAAGTTGGCTTTCAGGTTGCCCGACAGGGCAAGTGCTCATTTGAGAGGGAACACAAATGTCTATAAACACAACACAAGATATCTGTCTAAACACCTGAACGTGGCCAGTGTGCTGTGTCTTCTGGTCTGTGGAATGTAAAATAAGAGCACTATAGTATTTACCTATAATGTGCTGTTTTTACATTTAAAAATATAAAATAACAAGTGTGAAACCATAGACATATTCAATCATAGCTAAAGTATTTGGTATTTGGATCTGGAGGTATTGAGGTATGACATTTTATCGCACAGCCCCAGAAAGTAAAGAAATAAGTGTTAAATTGAGCGGAAATTAAAATCGTACCTATAATTTTATAATGGATGATTTACTTTTCGGGCAAGTGGGCATTACCTTCGGGCAAGTAGAACATGACCTGTACTTGCCCGATGGGCAAGTGCCTCTGAGACCTTCGTGTCCACCCCTGATAACACTATACAGTATAACTATAACCACTTGAACCCCAACAGTCTGAATTCTGGGGTATAACATTAGCCAAAGATAGTCAGGAACTTGTAGATCGACTACAATGCTTAAGCCTGTAATGATCAAGTATACTTTATTTTACTTAAGACCATTTTTCAAATATTTGATTTGAACCGCTTGGACGAAATAACCAATCTTATGTGACATGTGTGCCTCCATCTGTATAGACCAGGGGTCGTCAACGTTTTCAGGCCAAGGACCCCAATAGCTGAGAGAGAGAAAGCAGGGATTGTATAAAATTGTGTTTCTGATTAAAAATGTTCATAGATTTCTTAGACAGCTTAGACTTGTTTGACAGAACTATCATCAGTGTAGGTTGTTGGTTTAATGTGTATTTTAGACATTCCCTCTACAAAAACAAAACAAAAAACAGCTATTCTTGGCTAATGTTCAATACACACAGAATAGGGACACTAGGGTTCAAGTGGTTAGTGAATACAAAATTCCTAGCAAACAAATATTTGAATTCTTCACAATTTCTGCCTCTAATATTTGACAATTTGTCCAATGTTTAATTTGTCATTTTAGAGGTATTAAAAAGTTGTTAAATTGTCACTTTATAAATGTGCAGATACCCTCTATACACTTAAACCTTATGTTGGTTGGTTTACTGTTGAGTGAGAAAACAATGTTAATAACATGAAGTTATCTGGGGGACCCCCCAAAATCATTTGGGGGGTCCCGACCCACAGGTTGAGAAGCACTGGCTTAGCTGACCCCTTATTTCACACACAAACTCTCTCTCTCTCTCTCTCTCTCTCTCTCTCTCTCTGTCTCTCTTATAAACAGAGCATATCATATCTACCTCTTTTTCTTCCTCTTCTTCTGTGGTGCCGGGGGGGCGTCGCCCTGCAGAGCCACGCCCCCCTCTGGCCCCTCCCCTCCCCCGGGCCGGCTGGCGGAGCGACAGGAAGTGTTGCGTCCGTCACAGGAAGTGAGGTTTCTGTCGGGAGCTTTCATCCTGAAACAAACAGAAATATCTCATGTGTTCTTAAAGGCCCGACACAATGCTGCCATTATAGTGGAATGAATCCTCGCTGTTTCTTTGTCGAGAGGAACGGCCGCACGACTCGAACAATCACTGTTTACTGTTGTCTGTGACGTTGTGCGAGATCGGGGGGGCGGACAGAAATATTGTGGTCACTCAACTGAATATTGGACCCAGATGTCACGAGCCATGCAATCTTCAGAAAACGTTATCGAACATTCTCTGTTCCAGCACCACACTCTCTATAGATCTATAGATCTATTCTATAGCACCAGTAAGCTCAGGACGTTGGGCAGATCTGTTGTCAGACGCCCAATTAGGAGAGCCTTTTCTGTACCATTTGTGTACCATTTGGCCTCTAGTAACAGACAGTAGTTTGTGTACCATTTGGCCTCTAGTAACAGACAGTAGTTTGTGTACCATTTGGCCTCTAGTAACAGACAGTAGTTTGTGCACCATTTGGCCTCTAGTAACAGACAGTAGTTTGTGTACCATTTGGCCTCTAGTAACAGACAGTAGTTTGTGTACCATTTGGCCTCTAGTAACAGACAGTAGTTTGTGTACCATTTGGCCTCTAGTAACAGACAGTAGTTTGTGTACCATTTGGCCTCTAGTAACAGACAGTAGTTTGTGCACCATTTGGCCTCTAGTAACAGACAGTAGTTTCCATAAAGCTTATTCGAAAACAGGAAGTGAATTGTCAGAAATTCGAAAAAAGAAAAGGCGAATTTAGCCTGTTTCCATCCACTGATGAAATGTGATTCTTGGGAGACCTGCTGTAAATGACTTCCCGCGGGCCTGCACAGCCACACAGTGCACAGAGCTGGGATCGGGCTGATTTTTTCAGACCGAACCCGAGACGTGACCGAATCAACGTCTTTTTTTCCCCCGCAAGTTTCTGCGTCTGAGAGTTGGCCGATCTGCAAGCTCACAATGCGTTGCGGATGCGAGGTGCTGTGAGCTTGTAGATCGGCCACTTTTGGCACGCAACATGGTGTGGCGACGAAGAGTTAGCCAGGATTTACTTGGGTGATGATGGACGAGGCTTGCACACAACCGCCGTAAAATAAACATCCAATGCAAGGTACAGTAGTTGGGAACACAGCGCCAACAAGTTAGTAGACTTCTAAAGTAATAAATAAAATCAACCAACGAACTCGTTTCCTACAGAGGATCGCCCCAATGGTCAATTTCAACACACTGATGACTATGTTTCCATTTGCCTTTTGTGCATTTAGTTTTTCTGATAAAGCCTCAAAATCCACCTCCTCCATGCGCATAACTGTTTTTGCGAATAATTAAAGTTTATTTGAATTTTGAAGTGTTTCCATCAAAAGAGTTATGCGCAAAAGCCTTAATGCACAAAAAAACAGCTTAGTGGAAACGCCACTAAGTGACTGATGGCAGGATCTTCCTAAATATATATTCTTAGTGGTGCTAACCGCTCCTTGAGTGGTGCTAACCGCTCCTACATCTGGCTTTGTGTGTATGTCCGTCCGTCCGTATGTCTGTCACGCAAAGCTAGGCACTGGCCAAGCTTTGTTTTTTTCTCTGCCTTTATCCATAGTGTACAGTGTAGATGGACAGTAAACAGGGAGAGAGAGATGTGGAGAGGCCTGCAGAAAAGATCGTCGGGGAGGGAATAGGACTCAAACCCGCAGTGAACTGTGAGGCTACAGTACTTTACAGCTGGCTTAGCGGTCCGGGTCGATCTTGCAAAAACAAATATCCACCGTCTTTGGCCAGACTTTGTGTGACGTGTGTTCCACTGACTCTATATAAGTGCTAGTGTTCTGTGGTTGTGCAGATTCATGTATGAACTATGAAGAGAGTAGCATTATGTCACGCAGCAGGAGTACAGCTTCTTATCGTTGAAACCATTCCTGTGGTCAGAGATGTTGCGTTGGGTGGTCCATCTTAAAGGAGGTCCGAGGAGACACAGCCATGCAGCCGTGGTCCTGGGACAGCAGGAGCTCTACTCCTTCGGGAGGATCTGTTTCAACAAGGACTACTGCAACTGTCACCAACCGTTTGACGTGAGTGTCTTCAACACTGTGTCTTTACGCTGGACCCAGCTGCCCCCGGTGACACCTGAACGAGGAGAATGTCTCCTGGAGGCTCCCTACGTGTGCTGGTTCCACACGGCCGTGCTGATAGAAGAGACGGTCTACATCTGGAGGGGGAAGCCTCACTGCAACGTGCTCTACGCCTTCCACGTGGGCGGCCACCGATGGTTCAGACACGGTGTCTCGGGGACCGTCCCGGAGGCGCGGGAGGGCCACTCGGCCTGCGTCCTGGGGAAGGTCATGTACGTCCATGGAGGATACGAGGCGCTGTCCGGACACACCAACGGCGTGTACAAGCTGGACACCAGCACCATGCTGTGGACTCTGATCAGCACCAGAGGCACCCCACCACCAGCCTCCTCCTGCCACTCTGCCACCGTCATCGGCACCAAGATGTTTGTGTTCGGGGGCTGGGGGGGCTACCGGGGCCACCGCGTCTACAACAACATCCGAGTGTTCGACGCGGAGACCAACAGCTGGCTGAGCGCGCCGCTCGCCCGGCCTCTTCCCGAGGGACGCTGGGGTCATTCGGCCTTCAGCTACAACGGAGAGCTGTACGTGTTGGGCGGTCAGAACAGCTGCGCGTCGCCGTGCTTCAGTGACCTGTGGACATTCAACCCGGAGACCCTCTCCTGGAAGGGGGTGGAGCCCCGGGGCAAATGCCCGCGCTGGATCGCCGAGATGTGCTGCTGCATCGTGGGGGATCGCGTCGTCCTCTTCGGCGGCAAGACGGCCAACCTGCTGGACCCGTACTCTGTGGACGACCTGTACGTCCTGGACCTGAGTCCTAGTCTGAAGACCCTGTGCAAGCTGGCCGTCCTGCAGTACGCTCTGCAGCCACACGGACTCCCGCACAACGTCCTCTGGGAACTGGCAGCCATGACGCCCGACCACCACCAGGGGGAAGCGATGGCTGCGGAGGCGGCAGGCCTGCAGTCACAGCAGCAGAAGCAGCATCAAGGCCCTGTGGCATCCATGACCGCAGGTCAAGGGAGTGTTAGACCTACCAAGACTGTCTCTAACTTCATCGCCAGTGTGCTTTGTACCTTTCTAAGCTCTGTGACAAGAGTTCTCCTTTCTAAAGAGGCTCGGGTTCGTATGTATTACTAGTTGACCAGGCCTGCAGCATAGTGAGCCATTTGGTGTCTAGACGAGTCCATTTCTGTTTCACTCAGCGCCCCCTTGCTGCAAGAAGGACTTCGGACACGGAGTGCTGGCTATTCTTCCATTATTGTGATTCTTCTTGAGTGTTTCTTCTCTAAACACAAGCAACACCAGGGAGCTGGTGCTATGAACGGGGAAATCTCACTTTTGGTAACGCCCATCATTTTGACCGGAGGGTTAGCGACTCACTCCACGGAGGTTAAGGTTAGGGTGAGGGTTAGAGTCGGGTGTCGAAAAGATGAGATGTAGTAACAGCGACACGCTCCCCTATGAACACCTTGAACTATTGATATTTGGTTGCCTAAAACTATGGATAAAGGATATACTTTTTTTGGCCTGGTATCAGATTTATTTTAACTTGAGATGTTTTGATACCTTGAGAATCAAGGCCGCTTCTTTTGAACCAAAGTTGTCTGTTGCCTTTTAACTATTGGGTAGCCTATTGCTTTTGCCTTGAACTATGGATGTTGATCCGTTATTGCAGATATGTTTTTTTATTTCATTTTCTGCGTTGAACTCTATTGGTGACGTGTTTCTGTTTCCATTGAACTACGGGTACTTCCTTTGCCTTGTGGGCTTGCAGATCAGATATCTTGTTACTTTTACGTCACATTCTCATATGAAGAAGTGTTGCATCCTCACCCATCCCTAAAGGTTCCCGATCTCACGTCTAGAGATCGCCTTTTATAAACACCCATATGTAGCCTTACTGTATATATGCCTTGACATTATGATGTCACCCTTTGCCCATTTCTGATTGGCCATGGGCATACACTGCCTGTGGCCCGTGATTGGCTACGGGTTTAAACACAGACACACAGATAGACAGACACACATACAGTATTATAGATCTAATTTACAAATCCACTTTATGCCCATATGGAGATCCCTGTGATGCCAGGGGAAGCAAATCCCTTTTATGCCCATATATGGAGATCCCTGAGATGTCATCAATATCTAGCCCATATCTGTGAATATATATCTATGGGTACCAGAGCTCTCCATATATGGGTAACTGGTCCGATATACATCACTGGCCAGATGGCCAAGACATCCCAAGGGAAAGCATTAGCTGAAAATAGCCGATTTGCAAGCTCTCAATATGTCGCATCGCATTGTGAGCTGTCCACAGTTTGGACCCTACAGCGTCCAAACACTGTAGCGTCCAAAGGGTTACAGGGAGGTAGAAGCTGTGATATCTACAGTACATCGGTGGCTGCCATTTAAAGACAAAAAGAAATCACACTTAGTGTGAAGTGAGCGGTGCTGGTCAATCACAGCGCACAGGACATTATTTAACGCCTTCTTCCCACCAGTTTGGAACCGTACAAAGCCAGATGTTGGAGCTTAGCTTCTGTTCCAAGAGCACGGCTAAAAAACAAACAAAAAAAAACATTAATCTTAAATGAATTAATCTTAAACTAAATCCTGTAATGAACCCAGGGAGGCAAGGATCAGGGAGATGTGGTGAATGTACCACCACATGTACTGTCATGAGGCGAGCGGCAGAGTTCTGGACCAACTGTAGGCGTGACAGGCAGCTTAAGGCTTTGCTAACGGCAACATAAAGTGCATTAGCATGAATCAAAACAACATCCCGCTTCCAGCAGTGGAAGCTTGTGATTGGCTGAACCGGAGGTAGGTACTAGGGAGCGCTCCGTTGTGTTCGCCTGGACCGCGCGGAGGTGCCGAGAACTCACTGGTGTATAGGAGGTTATAGGTAATATAATAGGCCTATATGCAATGTTTCATAACATATAACATAATAAATAATCATAACACATTATAAACATTATATATTTATAAGGTCAAGTATTCTACTTAGTATTTGGGACTTGCAAGAACCATTATCATAGTTATAATAGACCTACATTTACAGGGGGACTGCCCCATAGGTCGAACTCCCGTTGGGTCGAACAGCGTCGGCAGGTTAGATAATCACCCGTGAGCATCGGAAGGTTAGATAATCACCCGCGTCACGGTTACTGAGGTTAGGTTTAGGTTTAGGTTTAGGGTTAGGGTAAGAGTTAGGCATAGTTTTACCGAGGTTAGGATTAGGGTTTGGGTTAGAGTTTGGTGGTCGATCCAAAGGGTGTTCGACCTAATGACATGTTACCTATTTACAGTAGTTTAGGCATTTTGGTTTGATAAGGTTGTGGGCAGAACAATTTGTCCTTGTTATTTGACTATTAGTGATTATAATTAATAGCTCATGTCATGATTGTTGTCATAGCTAGATCAGATTGTGTTTATAATATAACGCCGGCGCGCCTCCTCCATCTCCACCGAAAACAAGCGCTCCGCCCTTTTTCCATGCATTGTTGGAACCGGGATGCTGTTTTGATACACGCAGTGCATTACAGTAGTCGAGATCCGGTTGAGATAAAAGATACCATGATGGTCAGGTGGTAGCATGGCTGTCTTGGAATACGAAGCGGCTACAATAATAACTTAAATTTAAAGAAAATTTTACCTACAGAGTGGAGCGTTGTCCAGGGTGTTTCAGGGAAGACTGGGACAGCGTTCCTGTGAGCTGATCTTTGTGAGCCAGAAGAAGGCATCACAGCCTGCGCTCCAGCGCTCACTAATCGGTGCTTCCCCTTTTTTACTTGGCGCCAACAGCCGCTCAGCCACAAGTAATTAAAATAATTAACATCAAGTTACCCGGTGTTTCCTCCATCGCTGACACCTGAGATACATGGGCCACTGGGCCAGGCTGTGGTCAGACACACAATGGAGAGACAGACGGATCACCTTACCACCTCGTTTTTCTGCTATACCACCAAAATGTGGAAAGCCTTACCGAAGGCCATAAAGGAGTGTGGATCACTAGAATCCTTTAAAATTGCCCTGAAAAACCACTTACAGGCAGCAGCCGTTCGCAACTGGTAAAAAAAAAAACTAACCTAGCCCAACCCTACCCTCCCCTGCCCCTTCTTTGTATATACTGTTTGTTTAGACTTACTGTTTTCTTTTTTTGTTTTTCTTTACATATCTACTGCATAGTACTGTGTTCTATTTGTCTGTCATTCAATGTTATATGAGATACTCCAATGGTTTCCAGTGGAAATAAGCTTAGTCTTTTCATGGATCTCCTTTTAGTAGACCTTGTACCAGTGAACTGCACTGTCATGAAACTGTACCTTTTCCTATGCAAACTTCTAATAAAGTCTTCAATCAATCAATCAATCAAACCAGGTAAACTAGTATGTATGGATGTTCTCTGTTTTAAAACCTTCTCACATCAAGGACCTTCAAGTCCTGATGTTTGAAATGTAGCCTTGGGAAACCCAGGCTTCTCATTGGCCTTCGGCTCAAAAAGAAAAGCCTGCAGGGTAACATGTTGCTAGGCCAATCAGAGGCAGGTGGGGGCGGGTCTTTACGTACGCAGCCTGTAAGAACAGCTGAGCCGCCCGACATCAGGAACTGAATGGAAACATGCCAATAAAGCTCTGTTGAATTGAATTGATTGAAGTCCCGGAAAAGACGCGCTGTGATTGGCCAGTAGTCACTTGACTGGCAGCGTTCCCTTGGTTTTTCCAGGAAGTCCGGACTACAATTGTTGCACGTCGCTCCAATGAACTGCAGAGGAGAACGAGGCATCTATCTTTTTATATCTTTTTATATCTGTAGCTCCAAATGTTGTGATGTCGGGGCATACGGTAGGATCTCCCGGTTGAATTCAGCCGGGAGATTAGAGCAGAACAAATCCAGTGTCTCTACTGGCAGGCTGGATGAAACCTAGTCCTGATGGATGGACAGGAGGCCAGGAGGCACAAGGGAAATGTAGTCCTAACTGATGAAATGTAGTCCTGATGGATGAAACATAGTCCTGATGGACGGACAGGAGGCCAGTAGACACAAGGGAAATGTAGTCCTCCTGATGAATGAAACGTAGTCCTGATGGAGAGACGGCTGATGAGACGAAAGGGAAATGTATTCCTGATGGATGGATTGACCTGAGGTAATTACATCTGTCTGTCTGTCTGTCTGACTGACTGACAGCAGTTGTTTAACTCAGATAACCCTTCATGAGGTAAACCAGGCAGGTCCACTCATTTGCTCCTCAACACCAGATCTACATAAGTACAATGTTTGACTCCAGAATAGATGCGTTATAGAGTTTAGATTGAAAGCAGAATATAGACATTTAAGGCCCATTCCCACTGGTCCAGATAACATATAAAAAAATCTCTTTCTCCAGATATTTTTCCATTCAAAGTGGATGGTAGATACAGATAAAAAGAATATCTACCACAGATATTTGCCACAGATACTTTTATCTGTGGTAGATATTTTTTTTAATCTGTATCTACCATCCACTTTGAATGGAAAAATATCTGGAGAAAGAGATTTTTTTTATCTGTTATCTGGCCCAGTGGGAATGGGCCTTTAGAGTTGTGGTTTAAAGCTATGGACACTGTCCTCAGCATTAGTCCAATGCCATTTTGATTATACCTGCCTATCGTGGTATAGTGGCATATCCAAAAAACTAAAAGACAAATTACAGACAGCCCAAAAACTAATAAGAGTAGTTCTCTACCTGTCCCCAAGGACCCACATTGGTCCTAACCATTTTAAAGAGCTACATTGGCTCCCTGTTGAGGGAAGGATACAACAAATTCGACTCACTATGGTCTATAAAGTTTTAAAAGAGCAATGCCCAAATTATTTTAAAAAATACTTCCAGAATGTCAGAGAGACACACAGTTTTTACACAAGAGCTAGTATAGCTGACCTCAAAACACCTGAACTGACAAGCAAGGTAGGCAGATCATCGTTTCAATACACAGGTGTGGAGGAATGGAACAAAATCCCAAATAAAATAAAATTTGCCCAGTCCTTAAATGTCTTTAAAAAAGATGTGAAAAAGTGGCTGATACGCAAACTAGAATAGGGTGGGTCTAACATGACCTTGTTGGTATGGTTTTTGTTTGGTGTAAAATGCAATGTTTTATTATTTATTTATTTATTTATTTTGTTTGTTTCCTGTAATGTCTTATGTTGTTTTTATTGAATGTTTTAGTATAGGGATTTTTAGAATGACATATTAGCCAGTTACTATGAATTGTTGTTTTTGGATACGCAACGGAATTAAGTCCTTGGACTTTTTGTGCTGTCCAGATAATTCTGTGTGAATTTATCAAATAAAATCAATCAATCAATCAATATGAAACGTACAGTAGATTCAAACCATGTCAGGAGAAAGGATAAGGCCTTTGATCTCTTTCAAATAGGAAAACAAGACAACTAGAAAGGTATTACGTAAATTAATAGTTAGATATAGTCCGATCAGAAAGGGACAGATGTCCACTGAACTCATTCAGACTTTTGGGGTTACGGCAAGGTGAAGTGAAAACAGCTTTACTCTGTGTGAAATGAAAGGTTGACAGAACACATTAGGACTAGAACAACACAGTGACATGAAAAGGTTTGAGAACCACTGCTCCACAGTGGTCCTTTCATAGCAGATCTACAAGCTCACAAAATCTGCTATTTTCACAATATTCAGTCAAACTAAATAATGCCTCAACTCCTACTATTGAGGCATTACAATTGCTTGTCAAACTGTGGTCCGCAGTTCAAATCAGATTATTTTGGGGGTCCGCAGTTCAAATCAGATTATTTTGGGGGTCCGCAGTTCAAATCAGATTATTTTGGGGGTCCGCAGTTCAAATCAGATTATTTTGGGGGTCCGCAGTTCAAATCAGATTATTTTGGGGGTCCGCAGTTCAAATCAGATTATTTTGGGGGTCCCAGCCTGAATGTAACGTTCATTTCTCACCTCTTGAAAGTCTCTGGTTTTGTAGATCTCCTGTGCTGCGTGTCAGTTCATCTAGGGCTTGTAGATCTGCTCTGAGCAGACAGCTTGTAGATCAGCTCTATGCAGACAGCTTGTAGATCAGCTCTATGCAGACAGCTTGTAGATCAGTTCTGTACAGACAGCTTGTAGATCAGCTCTGAGCAGACAGCTTGTAGATCAGTTCTGTACAGACAGCTTGTAGATCAGTTCTGTGCAGACAGCTTGTAGATCAGCTCTGTGCAGACAGCTTGTAGATCAGCTCTGTACAGACAGCTTGTAGATCAGTTCTGTGCAGACAGCTTGTAGATCAGCTCTGTACAGACAGCTTGTAGATCAGCTCTGAGCAGACAGCTTGTAGATCAGTTCTGTGCAGACAGCTTGTAGATCAGCTCTGAGCAGACAGCTTGTAGATCAGTTCTGTACAGACAGCTTGTAGATCAGTTCTGTGCAGACAGCTTGTAGATCAGTTCTGTACAGACAGCTTGTAGATCAGCTCTGAGCAGACAGCTTGTAGATCAGTTCTGTACAGACAGCTTGTAGATCAGTTCTGTGCAGAGTCTGCAGACAGCTTGTAGATCAGTTCTGTGCAGACAGCTTGTAGATCAGCTCTGTGCAGACAGCTTGTAGATCAGTTCTGTGCAGACAGCTTGTAGATCAGCTCTGTGCAGACAGCTTGTAGATCAGTTCTGTGCAGACAGCTTGTAGATCAGCTCTGTGCAGACAGCTTGTAGATCAGTTCTGTGCAGACAGCTTGTAGATCAGCTCTATGCAGACAGCTTGTAGATCAGTTCTGTGCAGACAGCTTGTAGATCAGCTCTATGCAGACAGTGTCCAGGTTAACGTCCCAACAGAAGCAGCAACAACAGGTCATGCATCACATCCTCAGTAATGCCAGGTGGATGCCACCATGCCATGCCAGGCCCTGCCAGGCCAGGCCTGCTGCTGATGGGCTAAAAACACAACAACCCATTGAGAAGAAATGATGACACGTCGGTGAGACGGTGGCTGGCCTGGTTGCCATGGCGACCAAGGAAGGGCAGAACACGCAAGGCTGTAGTGAAATTTTTAATGTGGGGAGAATTCTTTGGTTACAAACTAAGACTGCTGCACTCCACTCTCTGGTTACTGTGTGTGTGTGTGTGTGTGTGTGTGTGTGTGTGTGTGTGTGTGTGTGTGTGTGTGTGTGTGTGTGTGTGTGTGTGTGACACCGGATCCATGACTAGGATGGTGCAAGGAAGAGGGAGACAGACAGACAGACTCTATGCTCTTGCGTCCATGCCTTTGCCCCTTATCCATAAACCTTTTTGCCATAAAATGTTTGAATATTTCAAATATCTGCTCTACGTGCAAACACCTTCCTGCTGTGTTGGTTTGCACATTGTTGTAAACCAGTGTTTCTCAACCACTGTGCCTGGGGACCTTTGGTGTGCCCCTGACAAGGGTCAAGTGTGCCCCTTGAAACTGCTTGAAAGCCAGTATTGTATTTATCATTTTAAAAATGATTTAAACTAGTGAAAACAGCCGATCTACAAGCAGACGTGCGAGGCGTTGTCTGCTTGTAGATCTGCTGTTGGTGGCACTCCCATTCTGTCAGTTTCTTTGATTAGCAAGTAGCAACAGGTTAGCCAGCCTCATAACAACACCACTAAGGGTTGCTTAACAACGACGTCATCTGCTTTGCTACTATTGTGATTGATCAGGCGGTGAACCAATCGCAGAAGACTGCCTCTTTGGCAACGCCCATCCCAGAAACGGCTGTAGTAGGAATCACAGATATAAAAATCTGCCTCATTCGACTCTGCAGTTCATTGGAGCGACTTGCATCAATTGTAGTCCGGACTTCCGGGAAAAAACAAGGGAAAGCTTTTCTGTGACTTCCAAGGACTCCAATGACTACAATTCATTTCAACAGAGCCAGTTCCCATGTTGCAGCTGTTCTTACAGGCTGCGTACGTAAAGACCCGCCCCCACCTGCCTCTGATTGGCCTAGCAACTTCCCTATGTGTGACGCACGTGGAAGCAATGCACACGGATTCCCTTATTGGTCCCTCGATGCATATGAACCAGAGCAATAGGAGGCGTCTACCTTTCTGGCTTTCAGACTGAATAATGGAGTGAAACAACATGAACATTCAGGCTGAGTGTCAGGCTAGACATGGTACTGATCACTGGGAATCCTTTTATTTGTTATTTTTGTTTCATTTATTTCTATTTATTTTCACACTCTAGCTGCCATGAAGCTTCTGCCTCTGACATGAATCTAACAGGCAGCAGAACCTGGCTTTATTCAAACTAGTCCTTACCCGTTCAAAGATATGAGCTCCGAAATGATGTGCAGTCTGTGGGTTATGGGGTGTGCACTGTGCACACAGTATATGAGGGATGGAAAGTAACTTTCTGGTGCTTGCATGATAATATGTAGGAGCATCAATGTAAGAAATACCCGTTTCGTTTAAAGGCTACAGAGATACTGTGTACCGATCTACATGACAACATCTGAAAGAGGGCGAGCCAACAATAATCCTGAAATACACCCGTCTCACGCATGTCACACGCACTTATGCACTTACGCACATGCACACACGCACGCACGCACGCACACATGCATGCACAGGCAGACAGACATGTACGCCTACATAACATTTACATGAGCGCCTGCGTGTACGCATTCACGAAAATGGATGAGGCTAGTTAACAAAACACACACACACACACACACACACACACACACACACACACACACACACACACTCACACACACACACACACACACACACACACACACACACACCCCATCTGTCTTGTTAAAACGGTATTA
>NC_137813.1:1272639-1317639 GCF_963921795.1 Nannobrachium achirus | reverse complement strand
ATGATGCCGGCTTTATGGAGGCTGGTAGTGTTACTGTAAATAGTAATAAAGAAATCGCCGGATTATTGTGTCTAAAATGACATATTTAGCCACTTGTACGCATGCCCCCACTGGCATCACTGGCATCCACTGGCATCACGTACGCCACATGAGTCAACAAAAAATCTCTGAATATCTCCATATATAGCATATATGCATGGGCATAAAATGGACGCAGAATCACAAAGATCTCCATATACGGGCATAAAGGGACACAGACAGACGGAATCTATCTATAAATGCGAGAAGTCTCTGCGTGTCTGTCTGTCTGTCTGTGTGTCTGTCTGTAATCCGCGTATCTCGAGAACCGTTCGTCCCACCGTCTTCAGATTCGGCACGCGCGTTCCCCGCCGCGGCACGGAGTGCAGTGCCGGGTCTCGACCCGACCCGACGCGCGGTTTTCCCGAACCGGCGCGAAACGTTCGGAATCTCCTTATGCGGGGTTGATTGTTGACATCAGGCTGTTCCGGAGGAAATCGGCGCAAGCGCTGACTCATTGTGACATCACTCATAAAAGGCTCTGACATCACGTACGCCACATGAGTCAACAAAAAATCTCAGAATATCTCCATATATAGCATATATGCATGGGCATAAAATGGACGCAGAATCACAAAGATCTCCATATACGGGCATAAAGGGACACAGACAGACGGATACAGAGATCTCCATAAATGGGCATAAAATGGACGCAAATGGCATATATGGGCATAAAATTCACGCAGAATCACAAAGATCTCCATATACGGGCATAAAGGGATACAGACAGACAGATACAGAGATCTCCATATATGGGCATGAAATGGACGCAAATAGACAGATATCTCCATATATGGGCATATATGGGCATAGAATGGACCCAGAACTATATCTGCAGTGATCTCCATATATGGACATAAAATGGACGCTGACAGACAGACAGACAGATAACAGATATCTCCATATATGGGCATAAATGGACACAGGCAAACAGATGGTCAAAACGGGTCCTATGACAACAGGTATAATGGGGTTTGCATTAAAGGGCGGGGCATTCATTCCCTATTTACATCGTTCCCGAGTTGGCTCGGGCGGCCCAGCTTCTAGTATATATAAAATTGTCATAAAACTAATGTAAAGTGTAGGGAGGCGGGACTTCCTCAGAACAAACCGCCACCCAATAGGAACGGAGGACACTGGATGTGCTTGGAGAAAGGTCACCGGGCAGCAGCCAATAGGACGAGCGTAACCTCGCCTTGTCCCGCCCCCTGGCCCGTCCGCGGACCAATGGGCGTGGCAGGCAGGTCTCTGGCCATCCAATGGGTGCTGAGGACGCTCTTAGGGGAGGTTATAAAGCACAAGGTGACGCAGAGATCTCTCCTACACTTTATCCTCAGAGAACTGACTGTCTGCAGCTCTACTGTACTCTACTGTACATTATACAGGTAAACATGTTCATATTCATACTTATAGCTGTGTATTCTGTGTTCTGTTCTCATCAGGTGTGAAGTGATCCTGCTGTTAATGTTGTTATTTTAGAGTTGATTTCTCTCTCATCGCCAGAATGAATTAATAATGAATGAATGAATGAAAGGATGAAATATGGTCTTTCAATGACATTATTTTAACGACTACATTTTTTTTAACCTTTTCATTATTATTGTAATGTTTTTGTATGGATATCATAATTATGACACGCAGCATTTAAGATGGAGGGTGGATGGACAGATAAAGACCTTGGCAGTGCTAGACATTGACATGGTTTATTATCCCAGCAGTGGAAGACTGTCGTAGTGTAGTCAGTGGGCCGGTGGTTCAGGCCGGCTCTGATGTTCGATCGGTTCGAGTCCCAGGGAGTGACAGTCCCTAAAACGTCTCTCAGTGTCAGTGTGTGTCGGGGCCTTGCCGGGCAGAGCAGCACCCATCCATCCATCCATCCACCCATCCAGTGCAGGGTGGCTGGGTGCTGGGCTGGGTGCTGCAGCCTGCCGCCCCCCAGTCAGTCACCCTACCACCGGGTGGAGGTGCCTCCCTAAGCCCGGTGTAGGAGCATCCAAACCCGGCTGTTGTCCTTGTCCTCCCCGGGGACAGAGAGGGACTCTGGACTCTGGACGGTTTGTTGTTGTTGACCTTCAACTTCCCTGTTCTGCACGGGCTTCTGGTTAGCAACTTAGCATCTTAGCTTAGCCTCCGTATAGATAGCTTCCCCTATGGGAAACGTCAAGCTAACTTAGCATCTTAGCTTAGCATCCCCTTCCCATAGAGAAGCTACGGTCGGAGGCTAAGCTAAGATGCTAAAGGCTAACTAGCTAGCCCCTCTCTGGCTGCAAAAAGAACCCTGAACACTTGATTATAGCTTCAGGATCTGGACTGTAAAGCAAGCAGAGGCTGTTGAGGTGACTATAGAGAGCTGTCTAGACTGTTAACAGCTTGGTGACATTATTAAAAACAATCTAATTGAAGCAGTTTAAATGACTTTTCCAATGTCTTGATAAAGGTTTAGCTTTGGGCTACACTGTTCTGACTGCTAGTGTCCTACAGACAGACGGACGGACAGACAGACAGACAGACAGACAGACAGACAGACAGACAGACAGACAGACAGACAGACAGACAGACAGACAGACAGGGCTTCTAAACGTTGTCTTTAAGGAGGTGATAGTACTGTTATTGATGTGTAATAAAGTAACAGTGCAGTCAGTGTGGTCATCTTGTACAGCAGTCTATTCTCAGCCTCAGACAGGCTGTGTTAATTGGATTAAATCCCTCCTCGGGTCCTGAAGGGAACGAGACGTGCTCTTGACCTCCTTATGGTTCATTCAGTGGTTGTTTTATTGTTGACAAAACGTGCACGTTAATGAGCTAACAGTTGCTTATGATCTGTCAGAAAGATCAAACAACAAAATAACTCGGCAAGCATTTTCCCTGAGCTTCAGGAGTGCTGTAAACTGTGCTGTGATGATTTGGGCAAATTAATTCTGGTTACATGAACTTATCATGACTAATTGTGCAAAGTCTGAGTGACTTTTTAATGAAATTATTGGTGTTTTTGTTTCTAAATCATTCATACTGTTGCATGCACTTCGACCCTCACACACAGACACAGGGAACTACAGTAGCTTGTAGCTTGTGTTATGAAACATGCGTGGCCACTCCAGCAGGGGAAAGTACGGCCTGTTCCCATTCCTGTGCGGGTCGCAGGACAGACACACTGCTTTAACCTAACTTTAGTTTGTAAAGGAAGACAGCAGGCAGGCCAGCCTGGCCTTGTTGTCCTTGACCGTGGAGATGACTGACCACTGAGTGGACGGTTGTTGCAGCTTGTTGGATGTTTTGCATGCAGAGACTGAATAATTTGCGGTGTGTCAGTTATGTTTAGACCGGTGGCTGCCGGCTGTAGTTCTACATGTGGTTAACTCAAGGGTCTTCATTCAACAGGGGGTCCGGGACGCCCTAGGGGGTCCTCAGAGTTACTTATAGGGGGTCCTCCAAATCTTTGTGTTATAGAAACTTTTTTTACCAGTATTATAACCATCTGAACCCTTGCGTCCATGTTCTGAGAACTGTAGCCAAAAATAGCAGATCTGCAAGCTCACATTGTGAGCTTGTAGATCTCCTATTTTCAGCAAAGAGGTTTGGTGTAGAGGGGAAAAAGAGCAGACCAAGTACAGAGTCAAATTTCAAGTTTAATAAGTATTGACGGTTCAAGTGGTTAAATATCTGAAAACACAAATTGACATGCATCCAAAATACACTGATGATTGTGCTGTCAAACAATGAAACTATATGGAATCTACAAAAAGGTTGTGGGGGTCCCTGCTTCATCTCTCTCTCTCAACTAAGGGGTCCTTGGCCTGAAAACGTTGAAGACCCCTGGGTTAACTTACACAGACACACTTATTACCATGCCCTGGGTTGTAGTTGTCTGTCAAGTAACCTTGATGTTCACAAGGTCTGCAGTCAGACCTCATGTATGGAGATGGTGTTATTCAGAGCTTATCAAAGGTCTTCTGAAAGCATCATTTATTTTTATCCAGAAGTTAACTTCTTTCTTTGTCTGCTATCAATTCAATTCAGAGGAGCTTTATTGGCATGAGAAAACATATGTTTACATTGCCAAAGCAAGTGTCAAAATAACATTTAAACATTTGAAAATGGCGAACATATAATACAGTTGGAGGTTCAGCATTGTATAAATCAGTGCTATCTAGGGATGCAAATGATCGATTAATCCATTCATTGATAGTTGATAACCTTATCGATCGATTAACTGATCCCTCAAATCCAGCAGTTATTTCTCTGTAATAAACCTTCAGGTGACCTGGAAGAGTATTTCAAGCCCTGGATAAAATTAATGGTTTGGTATCGGCAGGCGTTACTATTTTAGTTTGAAGGCATTAAAAGTGTAATCTTAACTCAGTGACAGGGTTTCATTCAGGAGGCTGCTATCCTTGTCACAGTCATCACAAACACATTTTAAGGCTTTATAAAACAATTATTCTCACCACCAGACTACTCATTACTGTCTGGTTAAATTACATGTAAAGCACTGTGGTTGAAACGCCTCACAAGAGAGAGATGTGTTGTATTGATGTATTACCTTGCTTATTGTAAATAGCTCTAGATTAAGAGTGTCTGCTAAATGCTTAAATTGTAAGAGACTATTATTGATCAAAATAGGAGGCTAGGCGTGGGCCATTATATAATCTCTGGATGACATAAACATTTGAAATGTAAAAACTAACATTTAGCTTTTTCTCTGTCTCAGGTTCCAGCCATCATGTACGCCTGCGCTAAGTTCGTCACCTCTCCTGCTGTGGTACGGTAGCTGTCCATGTTCAGAAATATCACCACACGATCAATACATAATCAATAAGAACATCCTAACAGGGAAATGAAAGAACATCAGCTCCCATTCATAAGGATTCAACACATTAAATCCTTTTGGGTGATGATGTATAGAGTCTGGCAATTTTGTTTTGAAGCCTAACTGGGGAGGGGGGATAAAAGCAGATGTACAAGCTCACAGCGCAGTGATGTCCTGTAATGCATCTGACATTTGGTTTGATTGATTCAATACTTTAATATTTACATTTACCTCCCCTTGTCTGTCCATCTCCTGATCCAGTTTTGAAAGAAGGCAGTGATTCCTGTCCTCTAATGCAGGGGTTCTCAACCTGTGGGTCGGGACCCCCAGGGGGATCACCAAATTATTTTGAGGGGTCCCCAGATGTGCAATGTGCAACATTGTTTTCTCACTCAACAAGTAAACAAACAGTGTATAGACTGAGGGTATATGCACATTCCTAAAGTGACAATTTAGGCATTTTTAATACCTCTAAAATGACAAATTGTCAAATGTTAGAGTCCGAAATTGTGAAAATAGCAGATCTACATGCTCATAACGCCTCGCAACGCGAGGCTTTGTGAGCTATAGATATTTTCACAATAGAACCGAGTTATCAAAATGTAATTCCTCAACTCTATGTGCTCATCAGGGTGGGGGGGGGGGGGGGGGGGGGGGTCCCCAGTTAAAATATGATTCTTTTGGGGGTCGCAGCCTGAAAAGGTTGAGAACCTCTGCTCTAATGGATGGTGTAACAACCTTATGGCTTATCTTTGGGGTTTTCAAACCTTTTTTTGACCCCTGAAAATAACCTTTTCATCCACGGCACCCCTGAATTACAGTACATTATTAGACTCTTACATCTTATTATTACAGTACATTATTAGACTCTTACATCTTATTATTACACAATGTAAAATATGCTCAGCATTCCACCTGAGACACGGTAGGCTATGTCACACAGAAATATCAGTTTCCTTCACAACTGACCGAAAATAACTTAAATTTATACTTTATAACCCAGCATCAATATTCTGGGGGGAAAGGTTCACGAAAAATAGACGATCTACAAGCTCACAATGCGGTGTGTTGTGAGCTTGAAGATCTGCTATTTATGGTGAAGAGAGTTGGCCGTAGATAGAAAAATAACTCATCAAGTACAGTACAAATCGGCTCTGTTTTACTAAGCATAGTGAAGTGATATTGATGTACAGTAGACTTGCGACCGTAGGTCGCTACTTACTGTAGAAACCACCACAAAGTGTAAGTCCCTCCGTCTGTCTGTCACACCTCACACGTCACACTCTTGCCCTGCTCATATCTCCGCAACCGTTGCCCCGATCCATGCCAAATTTTGCACACACGTTCCTTGCCTGCCAAGCTACAACCTCCAAGGACCCCCGGAGCTCCAGGGACCCCCAGGTCCCTGGGGGACCCCCAGATGAAAAAAAAATCCAAAATGTGCAAAAATGACCAAATGACCACCCCAACCGGCCTGCTCACGGGGAATTCCCGGGGACCACCAACTCCTGCTGCTCCACAACGGATGCAAAAGTGGTGGCGCCCCCAGTGGAGGACCCCCTACACTGCAGCTCACATAAAATGCCGTAACTCCGGCTAGGAGCGACCGGGACAGCCGGGGCCGGTACCTATTCGTCCGCCTTGCCGGCGCGGAGACCCCACCCCTCATTTCTCACATGGCCCTCTTCTAGCGCCACCATGAGGCCGATTCTTGCAAAACACATTTTTGGACACTGCTCCTACAATTTTTGCCCTAAAATCACGCAAATCGGTACACAGTATGTCTACACTCATCCCATCAACATGAATCTCTCCCATATAGCGCCACCTCCAGGCCGATTTTTAAAAACACATTTTTGGACACTGCTCCTACAGATTTTGCCCTAAAATCACGAAAATCACTACACAGTATGTCTACACTCATGTCATCAACACGGATCAGGAAGACTTTGGCAAAACACATTTTTGCCCTATTTGTGGAGATAAGTGACCTACGGTCGCTTATCTCCCGATTAGGGAGCCTTACTGGTGATATTGACTGGTCTAAACATGACTATACATGATCTTCAGGTTGCCTTAAGAGACAAAAGATCGACCCCATAATGTCTGATTATTGGACACAGACATGACAGTCTGTAACTATTGGACACAGACATGACAGTCTGTAACTATTGGACACAGACATGACAGTCTGTAACTATTGGACACAGACATGACAGTCTGTAACTATTGGACACAGACATGACAGTCTTGTATGATGAAGCAGGGCTTTGCTTTACCAAAAGACGTACACATTTGAAACTTTGAGATACGAGGTTTCTGCCCGACAAGTGACGATATTTTAGTGATTATGTTGCGAGGAAAACATTGAGATAATAGGCATTTTGGTT
Source organism: Nannobrachium achirus (assembly GCF_963921795.1). Classification (NCBI taxonomy): domain Eukaryota; kingdom Metazoa; phylum Chordata; class Actinopteri; order Myctophiformes; family Myctophidae; genus Nannobrachium; species Nannobrachium achirus. The sequence goes on along the minus strand of NC_137813.1, from coordinate 1,310,364 downwards.
AGAACTGACTGAAAATAACTTTGTTCTTCAAGTTTAAAATGATACTAAATATTTTTTCAAGTGTCCAAATAGGTTCCAAATATTATCAAATGATCTCGCGGCACCCCTGGACTGCCGTCACGGCACCCCAGGGTGCCCCGTCACCCACTTTGAAAACCCCTGATTTATAGGACAGTAGTTTGACAGGAATGGGGAGAGACAGGCAGCGAAGGTCGTGGAACCTGCGACGTGCTGTCAGGCTACATTGAGCATAGGGTGTCTGGAACCCTGTACCAGCCATCCATCTGGGCCAGAATAATATTTAATGAGTCTTTAACCCATTTAGACATGGAATCACTTTAACCATTATTTTATTCTTTAACTCAGAGGTCTTCAACAGGGGGTCCGGGACCCCTAGGGGGTCCTCAGAGTTACTAGAGGGGGTCCTCCAAATCTTTGAGTGATAGAAACTTTTTTTCTCCTTTTTTATATTAACCGCTTGAACCCTAGTGTCCAAATTCTGAGAACTTGAGCCAAAAATAGCCGATCTACAAACCAGCGCGAGGCGTTGTGACGCGAGGCTTTGTGAGCTTGTAGATCAGCTATTTTTGGCAAAGAGGTTTGGTGTAGAGGGGAAAAAGAGCAGACTAAGTACAGAGTGAAAGGTCAAGTTTATTAAGTATTGACAGTTCAAGTGGTTAAATATCTGAAAACACAAATTGACATGAATCCAAAACACACTGATGATTGCGCTGTCAAACGATGAAACTATATGGAATCTATGAACAGGTTATGGGGGTCCCTGCTTCATTTCTCTCTCAGCTAAGGGGTCCTTGGCCTGAAAACGTTGAAGACCCCTGCTTTAACTATTACCAAAATCTTTTTAATAGTGAATATTTGCTTCTGGGGGGTCCTTGGAACAACACATTTTGAGATGGGGGTCCGTGGCCAAACACATGTCATTTTGGGGGTCCTTGATGTGAAAAGGTTTTGAGAACCACTGATTTAGAAGACATTTATAGAATCGTGTCAAAAATATTCAAAGACTTGCACACATTTTCAAAAACGGCAGATCTGCAAGCTCGCAGCGCGGCACTCGCTCCCACGCTGTGAGCTTGTAGATCTGCTATTTTTCAATAGTTAAAGCATGAAATAATGGTTAAAGCGGTTCAAGTCTTAACATGACACCTAAGTAAAAGAATAAAACATTTATCTGTCTTTGTACATGCATTCATACAAGTTGTCTTTGTGTGTGTGTGTGTGTGTGTGTGTGTGTGTGTGTGTGTGTGTGTGTGTGTGTGTGTGTGTGTGTGTGTGTGTGTGTGTGTGTGTGTGTGTGTGTGTGTGTGTGTGTGTGTGTGTGTGTGTGTGTGTGTGTGTGTGTGTGTGTGTGTGCAGCTCCGTGGAGGCTCCAGAGTTCTGGCCAGGCCCGTCTCAGTCTCCGTCTTCAACAGACCTGAAACCACAGTGGAGTCGCAGGTTAGTCGCTCTGCTGGCTGGCTGTCTGTCTGGCTGTCTGTCTGTCTGGCTGGCTGGCTGTCTGGCTGGCTGGCTGGCTGGCTGGCTGGCTGGCTGGCTGGCTGGCTGGCTGTCTGTCTGGCTGGCTGGCTGGCTGTCTGGCTGGCTGGCTGGCTTCTACAAGCTCAAAACGCATGGCTATGCGCCGCGTCTGGAGCTTGTGGATCTGCTACTATTGATGGTTTTATGTGATGCTGTAGTGTGATCAAGTAGGACGGTAATTTATGAAAAAAAACACAACTAGTTAAAACATGGAGATGAGAGAGTTTACTTTCTGTCTGACAACAACCATTTCTTAAGTCTCCACCAGGCATCACTTCTAAGTAAGGCATAACGCCTGGCCGAGCGGTCGTTATCGAGAAATAAAATCCCTTCACCAGGCTGATCCCTTTCTGCATCGCCTATTTATCACTTCAAATATTTTTTAAACATTCACGAGAGCAACGTTTAGTTGTAAATGACACACACTGTGTGTTTGCTTACATGGCTGTCATGTTGGATACAGCATAAGGTGGTGCTCTGAACCTTTGATTAGGCAGCGGCAGGGGCATAGTTCCAACGATTTAAAATGACTCCAATACGGAACTAAAACTTCCTATGATTGGCCGCTAGTTGCGCTGCCCCCCCCCCCCCCCCCCCCCCCCCCCGGCCGATCGCAAAAAGAATTGTTCTCCATTGGACCCCATTCATTTTCCCCTTTCGTTTTCTAACCTTAATTAACATTTTCATAAATACTTGATGGTTCCTATCGCTAGTTAAAAATTGCCTTTCAATCACAATGATATGCGTTTTGTGAAAATAAGGTCCCATTTATGTTAAAATTGATGATAAAGTTGCGGGGGGGCATGGCCAACTAAACTGATACCAGCCGGCTGTGTTCTTCTTCGTGTGCTGTATTTCGGGAGGCTCCGACCACATTCTCCCATGTATCCCTGCGGTTGCACGTGACCGTTGGCAGCCAATAGCATCCTCTGGTCGCATTTCAATCTATGATGGTGACACCCATGCCAAGGACCCAAAATACTTCATTTGCGCTACATAGAAACCAATGGCTTCGCAATGTCCATATATTTTACAGTCTATGGGCAGCGGTCTGTTATAGAGCGGCGCAGTCATTATACAGAAATAATTCACTGTGTAATGAAGTGTGTTCTGTCCCCACCAGGCGTTGCTTCCAGTCAGTCAGTCGGTGGTCCTGAGTCGTTCCCTCCAGACTAGCGCCCCCTGCAGGGACATCGACACGGCGGCCAAGTTCATCGGTGCCGGGGCGGCGACCGTGGGCGTGGCCGGGTCTGGAGCCGGGATCGGAACGGTGTTCGGAAGTCTGATTATCGGATATGCAAGGTACGCAAGCATGCACGCACGCACGCACGCACGCACGCACGCACGCACAGACACACACACACACACACACACACACACACACACACACACACACACACACACACAGGAGCATGGTGACCACACAGGCCAACATTCAGGATGTCCTGCAAGGTTCCCCAATAGGCGGCCCACGGGCCATTTGCGGCCCGCGGGGGGCTTCTGTCTGGCCCACACCAACCCCAGTAATAATGGTGGTATAAGAGCAGCAACAACACTAGTATATCGTCGTTGTCGGGTGGAAACCTCGTATATCCAAATTTGTACATTATTTCGCAAAGTAAAGCCCTGCTTCATCATACAAGGCCGTCGCACAAAAGTAGTGAACAGCAGATCTATAAGCACACAACGCCTCGCACCGCGAGGCGTTGTGTGCTTGTAGATCGGCTGTTTTCACTAGTTTAAATCATTTTTAAAATGATAAATGCAACAGTTTTGGACATACAAGATTTTCACCCGACAACGACGATATCTGAACTGTCACTGGAGTAGCGGGAACGCCACCGTCGCCCCCTGTAATGTTGTGGCCCTCGGCTTGGTACCCAGGACATATTTCGGCCCTTGGGGAAAACTAATTGGGGACCCCTGATGTACAGAATCTCACCTAAGTGAGTACATTTCATTTTTGCAAATATTTAATTATATCTCTTCATTGGACAACATTGAAGAGATGACACTTTGATATAATGTAAAGTAGTCAGTGTACAGTATGGAGATCAGTGTCGTTTTATTGTCCTCTCAAAATAACTCCACATACAGCCATTAACAAAAGTGAGTACACCCCTAAATGAAAATGTCCAAATCGGGCCCAAGTGTCAATATTCTATGTGGCAACCATTACTTTTAAACACTGCTATAACCAGGGCTCGAGACTAAGGGACTCCCGACGTCCCGGGGACCTAAAAATATGTATTTGGGACACAAATTAATCTCCTCTGGGACGCAATCGGGACGTAGATGATTTTTTGCACTGAACGTGCGCATATCACTGTCGCTACATAAGCGGTGCGCAGCTACAGGCAGCATGAAACACACGGAAACTAAATATGATGTAAACAGAGTGGTTAAAAGGTTACCACAGGCAGTGTTATCATCCTTTTCAGGTAGAACTTAAACCCAGTTTTACTGTAATTCCTCCAGCAGTCGTGCATAGTTCTTTACCAGGCTAGCAATCCGATTTTTAGAAGCCACAAATGATACTGATGACAGTATAAAAACAGAAAGGATTGCCAAGCCAATTTCACCAGCATATTAATAACAATAATAATAATAGTTAAATAATAATAATACATATTATAACAATAACAATTAATTAATGAATTTATATATTTTTTAAATATAATTTGGGGGACGGATTACAATCATTTGGGGACGGTTAAATTTGGGACGAAAAAGTTAGTCTGGAGCCCTGGCTATAACCCTCTTGGGCATGGAGTTCACCAGAGCTTCACAGGTTGCCACTGGAACCCTCTTTCACTCCTCCATGACCTCCATCTCAGAGATGGTGGATGTCAGAGACCTGGTGCTTCTCCACCTTCCGTTTGAAGATGCCCCACAGATGCTGCTCAATAGGGTTTAAGACTTTAGGTCTGGAGACATGCTTGGCCAGTCCGTCACCTTTACCCTCAGCTTCTTTATTAAGGCAGCGGTCGTCTTGGAGGTGTGTCTGGTGCCGTTATCATGTTAGATATTTTCTCTTAGGGGTTTACTCACTTTTGTTGCCAGCATTTTAGACATTAATAGCTGTATGTGGAGTTATTTTGAGAGGACAATAAAATCACACTGTTCTCTATGCTGTACACTGACTACTTTACATTATATCAAAGTGTCATCTCTTCAATGTTGTCCCATGAAGAGATATAATTAAATATTTGCAGAAATGAGAGGGGTGTACTCACTTATGTGAGATACTGTATCCATGAATTGAATACCAAGGACTTCCGACGTAAACAAGACCGTAAAAGGACTTACCGGTATTTGGGCAGGGTGTTTTTAACTGTACTTCTACTGTACTACATTATTTTAACCCATTTAGGCCGATTAGTCCCATTTGAATAAAGCCTTAATAAAGACCTAAGTCCCATTTGAAAAATTACCCACTGTTTTTCGGGAAAACGTATTACTCAGCCTCTGTAGCAGCTAGAAACACAATTCCAAAACTATTTGATAGCTTACACCTTTGGCTTTCATAGGAAAAATATCTGAAAAACCTAAAATATTCTTTCAAAAATGACTGTACTACATACTGTAATACACAAAAAATGTTTTCGGCCTGAGGGCTGAGCACATTATAGGTAAAACGGAGCGCTCTGGCCAGGTTCAGGTGTCCTGGTCGGTTCAGGTGTCCCGGTCGGGTCTGGCCACGTTCAGGTGTCCCGGTCGGTTCTGGCCACGTTCAGGTGTCCCGGTCGGGTCTGGCCACGTTCAGGTGTCCCGGTCGGGTCTGGCCACGTTCAGGTGTCCCGGTCGGGTCTGGCCACGTTCAGGTGTCCCGGTCGGGTCTGGCCACGTTCAGGTGTCCCGGTCGGGTCTGGCCACGTTCAGGTGTCCCGGTCGGGTCTGGCCAGGTTCAGGTGTCTCGGTCGGGCAACCTGAAAGCAAACTCCACCTGCCCTAAAGTTTTATTTACCTGCCATGGGCAGGTGGGCAAGCCTTAGCGTCAACTGAATCACTGTAATAGTATTTTTATAATTTTTTACCATCTAGTATATTATAATTATAATACCACTATGTATTATTCTAGTGGTCATATCTCTCACTGTTCTAGTCTGTTAGCTGGTGGTTGTGGTTGGACTGGTCTTAATGTGGCTCATGTTTCATGACTGATGATCAACTTTGTTCTACACAAAAAAGTATGAGACTGTGTCGAATGCGTCAAATTTAGAATTTCAATTTGAACTGTGTCCAGTAACGGTGTGGTTTCATTTGAACTGTGTCCAGTCTGTCCAGTAACGGTGTGGTTTCATTTGAACTGTGTCCACTAACAGTGTGGTTTCATTTGAACTGTGTCCACTAACAGTGTGGTTTCATTTGAACTGTGTCCACTAACAGTGTGGTTTCATTTGAACTGTGTCCACTAACAGTGTGGTTTCATGTGAACTGTGTCCACTAACAGTGTGGTTTCATTTGAACTGTGTCCACTAACAGTGTGGTTTCATTTGAACTGTGTCCACTAACAGTGTGGTTTCATTTGAACTGTGTCCACTAACAGTGTGGTTTCATTTGAACTGTGTCCACTAACGGTGTGGTTTCATTTGAACTGTGTCCACTAACAGTGTGGTTTCATTTGAACTGTGTCCACTAACAGTGTGGTTTCATTTGAACTGTGTCCACTAACAGTGTGGTTTCATTTGAACTGTGTCCACTAACAGTGTGGTTTCATTTGAACTGTGTCCACTAACAGTGTGGTTTCATTTGAACTGTGTCCACTAACGGTGTGGTTTCATGTGGCTGGTCTTTGATGCCAGCGCTGAGACGTCCATTAGTGAACTAGTAGAAGAGGAGCTCTTATGGGCAGAGGGCACGTTTTGAGCTTTGTGCAATACCTGTTGTCCACCAGTAGATGTCCTCGTTGACCACAGGATGTAAATGCCAAGGAGTTAAAACCACTGCACTTGTTTTTAGTTTTTTCCAGTGTTCAAACACTGGTGCAGGGCACACTTTAGGGTCACAGTCTCATTTGTATGGGTCACAAGTACATTTCCCTTTCATTACTTTCCTGCATTTAGTTTTTAATTATCATTATTGTCTAGTTTCTCTGGTTTGGTTCCTGGACCCACTGCTCTGCCTGCAACCTCATCTCTGATCTATACAACAGGGGACCCCCAGGGGGTCCTCAGGGTTACTACAGGCAGGCCACCAAATCTTTGTGTGATAGAAACTCGAAAATCGACTCATGCTCACGCGACTCAAAAAGTATGAGTCGAAAAAAACTAAAAAAAGATTTTTTTAATTTTTATTATTATTATTATATTTTCTAAAGTTCTTCCCCCAAAAATGTTTTAATCACTTGTTCGTTATATAAGCGTCAATGTTTTCCAAATGTGAGAGGACCGGTGTGTGTGTGTGTGTGTGTGTGTGTGTGTGTGTGTGTGTGTGTGTGTGTGTGTGTGTGTGTGTGTGTGTGTGTGTGTGTGTGTGTGTGTGTGTGTGTGTGTGTGTGTGTCTGTGTCTGTGTCGGGGACGAGTGAATGTCTGTGTTGCATGCATGGATCGCAGATTCGCATGCATGCGGCGCTGGTCAGGTCCGCGGACTACTGGTTGAGAAACACTGCTGGTCTGTTCGTGCGCACGCGTCATAGCAGTGCGCGCTGACGGGATGTATTTTGTTTACCTCCTGCCTGTGCATGCATGCTTGACACGAAAGCTCGCTTATTTAATGGCAACGTCGCCTCGTGTGCCGTGATAAGATTGACAATAAAACACAACACAACATAAATACACTCGATTGTCGGCCGCGACGCGTCGATTCGCATCCCTAGTTTTTACATTAACCACTCGAACCATCCCTAATGTAAAAAACAAACAAACAAACAAAATAATATTTACACAACACTGATGATAGTGCTGTTATATTTACACAACACTGATGATAGTGCTGTTATATTTACACAACACTGATGATAGTGCTGTTATATTTACACAACACTGATGATAGTGCTGTTATATTTACACAACACTGATGATAGTGCTGTTATATTTACACAACACTGATGATAGTGCTGTTATATTTACACAACACTGATGATAGTGCTGTTATATTTACACAACACTGATGATAGTGCTGTTATATTTACACAACACTGATGATAGTGCTGTTATATTTACACAACACTGATGATAGTGCTGTTATATTTACACAACACTGATGATAGTGCTGTTATATTTACACAACACTGATGATAGTGCTGTTATATTTACACAACACTGATGATAGTGCTGTTATATTTACACAACACTGATGATAGTGCTGTTATATTTACACAACACTGATGATAGTGCTGTTATATTTACACAACACTGATGATAGTGCTGTTATATTTACACAACACTGATGATAGTGCTGTTATATTTACACAACACTGATGATAGTGCTGTTATATTTACACAACACTGATGATAGTGCTGTTATATTTACACAACACTGATGATAGTGCTGTTATATTTACACAACACTGATGATAGTGCTGTTATATTTACACAACACTGATGATAGTGCTGTTATATTTACACAACACTGATGATAGTGCTGTTATATTTACACAACACTGATGATAGTGCTGTTATATTTACACAACACTGATGATAGTGCTGTTATATTTACACAACACTGATGATAGTGCTGTTATATTTACACAACACTGATGATAGTGCTGTTATATTTACACAACACTGGTGATAGTGCTGTTATATTTACACAACACTGATGATAGTGCTGTTATATTTACACAACACTGATGATAGTGCTGTTATATTTACACAACACTGGTGATAGTGCTGTTATATTTACACAACACTGATGATAGTGCTGTTATATTTACACAACACTGATGATAGTGCTGTTATATTTTGGCTGTCAAACAAGTATTCTTCTCTTATCTATAAAATCTAATTAAACAGTTTCATCTGCAAAATAATGTTGTACAATATGTATTGGGGGTCCCTGCTTCATCTTTCTCTCAGCCAAGGGGTCCTTGGGCTGATCATAGTTCTAATAGTTTCTGCCTCTGAAGTATCGCGAGATTTGGTTGCCAGACAGGAAACGGTGGACAGTCTCGCGATACTTGGCATGTTCAGAAACGTACTTTGTTCTCTTTTGATACCTCTATAAAATGACACAGGAAAAAATTATTTTATTTTCCTGATACCTGATAAAGGTCTTGGAGTCTCCTTTAAGGCTTGTGGAAGGGCGTTCCACATGTTGATGGTATAGCAGGAGAATGAGTTAGAGCCTTGTTTAGTGTTAAATCTACGTTGATGATGATATAGCATTCAGAGATTGTTGAATAATAGACAAGTTATCAACTGACCCTTCTCTCTCTCTCTCTCTCTCTCTCTCTCTCTCTCTCTCTCTCTCTCTCTCTCTCTCTCTCTGTGTTGTCTCCTCCTGCTACAGGAACCCCTCCCTCAAACAGCAGCTCTTCTCCTATGCCATCCTGGGCTTCGCCCTCTCTGAGGCCATGGGGCTCTTCTGTCTGATGGTGGCCTTCCTCATCCTATTCGCCATGTAGACCTCCTCCATCACCACCTCCACCTGCAGCAGCAGCACCACCCGTCACCTGCTACACCTTCTGTCTGTCTCCGTCTCCTTCTGGAGAGGAGGTTCAGACTGGGGAACTGTCAACCAGCTAGTAGTGTTCACCAGGCCATTCCAATTAAAACACATAAAGGAATTATATTGTAAAAATGAAAGAAACTTCTTCCTCAAGCTGAGGCTAAACAGCATCTTCAACCTCTACAGCATAATACCGTACATTCTCTGATGTTCAACCTCTACAGCATAATACCGTACGTTCTCTGATGTTCAACCTCTACAGCATAATACCGTACGTTCTCTGATGTTCAACCTCTACAGCATAATACCGTACGTTCTCTGATGTTCAACCTCTACAGCATAATACCGTACGTTCTCTGATGTTCAACCTCTACAGCATAATACCGTACGTTCTCTGATGTTCAACCTCTACAGCATAATACCGTACGTTCTCTGATGTTCTCTGCGCTTTGTTTTGTTCTCTTTTGTTTTTCAGTCGAGTTTTATGTTTAAGAATAAGAAACCTCCCTTTCAGTTTTCTGTCTGAAATAATAATAAAAACGGTTGGAAAACTAAATATAAAAGAATAACACCTTTTTCGTCTTTGTCTGGTCTTGTTGGTCGTATTTACTATCAAACCCTGCACAAAGTGTCAGTCTGTCCGTCTGTCTGTCACACCTCACACGTCACACTCTTGCCCTGCTCATATCTCCGCAACCGTTGCCCCGATCCATGCCACATTTTGCACACACACTCCTTACCTGCCAAACTACAACCTCCAAGGACCCCCGGAGCTCCAGGGACCCCCAGGTCCCTGGGGGACCCCCAGATGTAAAAAATGACCAAATGTGCTAAACTGACCAAATGACCACCCCAACGGGGCTGCTCACGGGGAATTCCCGGGGACCACCGACTCCTGGTGCTCCAGAACGGATGCAAAAGTGGTGGTGCCCCCAGTGGAGGACCCCCTACACTGCAGCTCACATAAAATGCCGTAACTCCGGCTAGGAGCGACCGGGAGAGCCGTGGCCGGTACCTATTCGTACGCCTTGCCGGCGCGGAGACCCCACCCCTCATTTCTCACATGGCCCTCTTCTAGCGCCACCATGAGGCCGATTCTTGCAAAACACATTTTTGGACACTGCTCCTACAATTTTTGCCCTAAAATCACGCAAATCGGTACACAGTATGTCTACACTCATCCCATCAACATGAATCTCTCCCATATAGCGCCACCTCCAGGCCGATTTTTAAAAACACATTTTTGTCCACTGCTCCTACAGATTTTGCCCTAAAATCACAAAAATCACTACACAGTATGTCTACACTCATGTCATCAACATGGATCAGGAAGATTTTGGCAAAACACATTTTTGCCCTATTTGTGGAGATAAGTGACCTACGGTCGCTTATCTCCCGATTAGGGAGTCTTACTGGTTACTTACGTAGGGCTGTCACGATTAGGACGTTTTACACAACGATTAGTTGTCACTCATACGACTGCGATTAACGTTAATTGTGATTTTTATCGTTGACAATGACATTTCTGTTTGGCCTTTAGGCTTTGAAGTTGCACATGGCAGATATGACACACAACCTAAATATACAAAGAAAATGTTTGACAACTTCATACTTAAAAAAGAACATTGATAGTGGAAATGGCCTATGTGCAAGCTCACAACACACGTTTTGAGCTTGTAGATCTGGTATTAACACTATTTTGTTTGAATACATGTGAACGTTTTTCAACATGACAAAATAATTGTGATTATGTCAAATAATTGCAAATAGATGATTATGCAGTAATAGTGACAGGCCTATGCTGAGGTGTGGTTGGATTGAGGACTCTAATAGTGTTGCTAAAGGTACAGTCACACCATGATGCTGAGGTGTGGTTGGTTGAGGACTCTAACAGTGTTGCTAAAGGTACAGTCACACCATGATGCTGAGGTGTGGTTGGTTGAGGACTCTAACAGTGTTGCTAAAGGTACAGTCACACCATGATGCTGAGGTGTGGTTGGTTGAGGACTCTAACAGTGTTGCTAAAGGTACAGTCACACCATGATGCTGAGGTGTGGTTGGTTGAGGACTCTAACAGTGTTGCTAAAGGCACAGATATAAAAAGCTAGATACCTCCTCCGCCGCTGCAGTTTATTAGCGCGACTGGTCAAACACCTCTGGCGGAAGTGCATAACTGTGGAACTGCGGAAGGCACTCTGCCCCCTCCAATGGGAAAGAGGGAGTCCTGCCAGTCCTGCATCTGATTGGACTACCGAGCTTCCCATTCTGTGACGCACAAGGAAGCGTCCTTCAGAATTCCCAAGAGCCCCGCCTCAGAATTCTGGAGGCTTGCGTAGAGTTATTGGGAGGCTTGCCAGGAGTCTTGGACCAGCACCCCCCAGCCGGAAGAGGCGTCTACCTTTCTATGTCTGTGGCTAAAGGTACAGTCACACCATGATGCTGAGGTGTGGTTGGTTGAGGACTCTAACAGTGTTGTTAAAGGTACAGTCACACCATGATGCTGAAAGGAAAACTAATGCCCTGAGGTCATGTTTCCACATCCATACTGCAGCTCAGTGGTTTTCAACCCTTTCTAACCCTAAGGTACATTATTTATTCAGCATTTGATCCACAGAACCACCATTTGATGACATTAGCACCCAAAACGTAGAAAGTTGGGGACGTTTTTTTTGTCGTTGGAAAAGATTTAGTCCACAATTCCATGCTGATGTTGATGTTGGTACCATAGAGAAAAAAGGCAAACGATCAAAACAACAATTCTTCTGCATTCTCTAATTGTGTAAATTAAGTAATGGAGATGTTTAATATACTGTAAATAATGTAATGGAGATGTTTAATATACTGTAAATAATGTAATGGAGATGTTTAATATACTGTAAATAATGTAATGGAGATGTTTAATATACTGTAAATAATGTTACTACTGAGACTAAGTAGGGCTGTCACAATTATTACATAATCGTCTAATCGTGATTATTTTTCATAATCGTCATAATCGTTTCCATGTTGAAAAATGATCGTATATTAAAAAAAAGGTCCAAAATAGTGGATCTACAAGCTCACAACGCGTCGCATCGCGAGCTTGTAGATCGGCTATTTCCACTATCAATGTTCTTTTTTAAGTATAAAGTTGTCAAATATGTCAGTAATTTCTTTGTATATTTAGGTTATGTGTCATATTTACCATGTGCAACTTCAAAGCCTAAAAGCCAAACAGAAATGTAATTATCAACGACAAAAACACAATTAAATCGTTAATTGCCAATTATTTGAGTGACAATTAATCGTCATGTAAAATGTCATATCGTGACAGCCCTAACTGTAAGATGAGGAAAAACAAGTGGACAAAAATACGCAGGGGTTAAAGTTCTCAGTCCTGGGGACTGTTTTCAGTCTTCAAAGTAGTCAAAACGCTAGTCAAGTGATCTCCAAACTAAAAAGCAGTTATAATTTCAAGATAGGAGTATTTGAATTGGATACTTCTATAAAATTAGGCATGGATTGGCACTCACAAATTCAGTGAAGGCAGATCAGAAAAACACCCCAAATATCGGCGTGTGCTGCACGGGAAGCGCTCACTATCCCGACTATCCGCTGTTCCGACATGGTCGGCAGGTTAGTTACTTAGCGTCGGCAGGTTAGTTACTTAGCGTAAGGCAGGTTAGTTACTTAGCGTCGGCAGGTTAGTTACTTAGCGTAAGGCAGGTTAGTTACTTAGCGTCGGCAGGTTAGTTACTTAGCGTAAGGCAGGTTAGTTACTTAGCGTAAGGCAGGTTAGTTACTTAGCGTAAGGCAGGTTAGTTACTTAGCGTCGGCAGGTTAGTTACTTAGCGTAAGGCAGGTTAGTTACTTAGCGTAAGGCAGGTTAGTTACTTAGCGTAAGGCAGGTTAGTTACTTAGCGTAAGGCAGGTTAGTTACTTAGCGTAAGGCAGGTTAGTTACTTAGCGTCGGCAGGTTAGTTACTTAGCGTCGGCAGGTTAGTTACTTAGCGTAAGGCAGGTTAGTTACTTAGCGTAAGGCAGGTTAGTTACTTAGCGTAAGGCAGGTTAGTTACTTAGCGTCGGCAGGTTAGTTACTGAGGTAAGGTTTACTGAGGTTAGGTTTAGGGTTGGGGGTAGAGTTAGGGTTAATTTTAGTGTCGGAATACCGGCCCGTCGGAACACTGATGCGGACCCGTGCTGCACGCCATGTTTCTTGAATCACACATAGACCCTATTCATGGCCCGCCCACGCACGGCACGCGCACCCAGCACATTTCTCAGCAACTTCCTGGTGCTGACGTCAGCTTTGAAGGGTAAACTAACACAGAAATTGCACAAATCATTATTTCGAGCGGTAAAGTAAATTATAACGCTTTGTGCCTTTTACTATCTTGTGTTCTTGATCATGCTAGCCGTATTTTATACTTTACTAGTCGGAAATTGCATTAAATTTGTGATTTCTGTGTTAACTCTATGGGCTTTTTAGTAGGGTTTCCCCCTCAGCCGTGACGTCAGCACCAGGACGTTGCGTAACGTGAATTCAGTCAATTGGGACATGGTCTTGAAAAGAAATTTCAGTCTTGGGATTTCTTTTGGCTTTAACCCCTGAATACGGTATCACCAGAAACTCTTAAAAGAGCCATGTCACTTCCAGGTTAAGGGGGTCCTTGCACATAAAACATTTTGAGAACCACTAGTGGACTATGATGCCATAATATAGATCTACTATACTGTCTGTCACTATTAATAATGTTATAGTCTGTAGGATAACAATTGAATTACATTATGTTTAAATGCATTTAAAAAAACAATATTGCATAATTAAGAAAAGTGTCTCTTTGATATACATGATCCTGACTCCTGAGAGGAATACACATCGGTACAAATGCAATGTTTAAAATAATAGAAGTGTTTAATGTGTGCTGGAAATGTTTCACAACATAAACTCAACATTCTGCTCAGCACAAGAACAATGAAACTTCAGAGGTGAAATTCAGATTCGGGACAGATCCATCTCATGAAATTAGAATATTGCGTAAAAGTTCATTTTCTTCTGTAATATAATCATTTATACTTTCATATATTTTAGGTTCATTGTGCATGTAGTGAAATATTCATCAGCTTTCTTTTGTTAAAATCTATTTTTTTAATGGTATACAGCTCATGAAAATATAAAAATCCATATCTCAAAATATTAGAATATTCCACACGACCACTCAATACAGAAACGTCAAACCTCTGAAAGTTTGTTAAGTTATGCACTCAGTACTTGGTCTGGAATACTGTTGAACACATTTCTTCATTGATGGGGCGTGGCATGAAGGTGGTCAGCCTGTGGTACTGCTGAGGTGTTATGGAAGCCCAGGTTTATATTATAAATATATTTATATTATAGGTATAATGGCATGAAGGTGGTCAGCCTGTGGTACTGCTGAGGTGTTATGGAAGCCCAGGTTTATATTATAAATATATTTATATTATAGTTATAATGGCATGAAGGTGGTCAGCCTGTGGTACTGCTGAGGTGTTATGGAAGCCCAGGTTTATATTATAAATATATTTATATTATAGTTATAATGGCATGAAGGTGGTCAGCCTGTGGTACTGCTGAGGTGTTATGGAAGCCCAGGTTTATATTATAAATATATTTATATTATAGTTATAATGGCATGAAGGTGGTCAGCCTGTGGTACTGCTGAGGTGTTATGGAAGCCCAGGTTTATATTATAAATATATTTATATTATAGTTATAATGGCATGAAGGTGGTCAGCCTGTGGTACTGCTGAGGTGTTATGGAAGCCCAGGTTTGCTTTGATGGAGGCCTTAAGCTCATCTGTGTGGTTGAGTCTGGTGTCTCTCATCTTCCTCTTGACAACACAACACAGATTCTCTGTGGGGTTCAGGTCAGGCCAGTTGGCTGCTCAGTTAAACCCAGTAATACCATGGTCGGTGCCAGTAGTTTTACTCATAGTAATTGGCTCTGTGGGCATGCAGGTGCCAAGTGCTTCTGGCTAAAGGAAATCATCATCTCCATAAAGCTTGTCAACCTATGGAAGCACAAAGCGCTCTAAAATCCCCGGGTAGATGGCTGTGTTGACTCTGAACTTGATAAAACACACTGGACCAACAGAGAGAGAGAGAGAGAGAGAGAGAGAGAGAGAGAGAGAGAGAGAGAGAGAGAGAGAGAGAGAGAGAGAGAGAGAGTGTGTGTGTGTGTGTGTGTGTGTGTGTGTGTGTGTGTGTGTGTGTGTGTGTGTTTAAGGGAGATGGAACAATAGAAGAAAACTACTGACTCATGTTTCAACACGAAGCACTGAATCACCACCCACAGACGGATGCACACACACACACACACACACACACACACACACACACAAACCACGCAGGAAGAACCTCCCATGTCATGTGATTTCTGAGGAAATGAAACCTAACCTCTTCTGTTAGTCAGTTGAACTGAGAGTCAGTCAGTCATTCTAAAATGTTTGACAACTTACACACTTAAAAAAAGAACATTGATAGTGGAAATGGCTGATCTACAAGCTCACAACACATGTTTTGAGCTTGTAGATCTGGTATTTCCAGTATTTGTTTGAAAATATGAACGTTTTTCAACATGACAAAATAATTGTGATTAGACACTTATGCAGTATTAAACAGTGCCTGGCCTATACTGAGGTGTGGTTGGATTGAGGGGTCCATGCTCAAGCTCCCTCAGCCCTATGTTCCCTCAGCCTTATGTTCCCTCAGCCTTATGTTCCCTCAACCCTATGTTCCCTCATCCTTATGTTCCCTCAGCCCTATGTTCCCTCAGCCTTATGTTCCCTCAGCCTTATGTTCCCTCAACCCTATGTTCCCTCATCCTTATGTTCCCTCAACCCTATGTTCCCTCATCCTTATGTTCCCTCAGCCCTATGTTCCCTCAGCCCTATGTTCCCTCAGCCCTATGTTCCCCCATCCCAAAATAGGACCCTATGTTCCCTCAGCCCTATGTTCCCTCAGCCCTATGTTCCCCCATCCCAAAATAGGACCCTATGTTCCCTCAGCCCTATGTTCCCTCAGACCAAAAATTTCAGTCCCCCATGGCATTGTTTCCTACGTCTCATTGTTCTGACGCCCCATTCGTCCGATGCTGGTGAATGCTAACCTGGTGAATGCTAACCTGCCGACGCTGTTGAATGCTAACCTGGTGAATACTAACCTGGTGAATGTTAACCTGAATAATGCTAACTCTTTAAATGCCCATATATGGAGATCCCTGATGGCATCATTATTAAGACCATATCTGTGAATGCATGGGTAACAGGGATCTCCATATATGGGTAACTGGTCCGATATATATTAATAAAGGATAACATAAATTAAAAGTTCACATATGGGTATTCCCAGATGATGCCCTGTTAGGGGAGCCAAACCAACAGAATCCATATATGGCCAAGACTGGTGGCCAAGATAGATGGCGTGACCTTGCCCCATTAAGGCTTAATGGGACATCGGAACAATGAGATGTCGGACCAATGCCATGGCACCGTCTATTTTGGGCTGAGGGAACATAGGGCTGAGGGAACATAGGGTCTATTTTTGGGTTGAGGGAACATAGGGCTGAGGGAACATAGGGTCTATTTTGGAATTGAGGGAACATAGGGCTGGGGGAAACATAGGGTTTAGGGAACATAGGGTATAATAAATTGTTAGGGAGTGAGGGAACATAGGGCTGAGGGAACCATCCGAAACGGGTGCACCCAACATAGGGTTGAGGGAGCTTGAGCATGACCCCGGATTGGGGACTTTAACAGTGTTGCTAAAGGTACAGTCACACCATGATGCTGAGGTGTGGTTGGATTGAGGACTTTAACAGTGTTGCTAAAGGTACAGTTACACCATGATGCTGAGGTGTGGTTGGATTGAGGACTTTAACAGTGTTGCTAAAGGTACAGTTACACCATGATGCTGAGGTGTGGTTGGATTGAGGACTTTAACAGTGTTGCTAAAGGTACAGTTACACCATGATGCTGAGAGGAACATTTAGCCTCTCAGACCCAAAACGTAGATTACGGTTGGGGACGTTTTTTTGTCGTTGGAAAAGATTTTTTCCACAATTCCATTCTGTATTGATGTTGGTACCATAGGAGAGATGACAGGCAAACGATGAAAATAACAATTCTTACATTCTCTCATTGAGTAATGGAGATGTTTATTGTTATCATTTATCATTCTCTCATTGAGTAATGGAGATGTTTATTGTTATCATTTAAGTGCTGAGAATGTAACATGAGGACAATAATACGGCATTACCAGAAACTCTTAAAGAGCATAACAGCTCTGTAACTGAAGTGTCCACTTCCAGGTCCATAATATCCATTATCATATAGGTCATTCATTATACTATATAATATTACCAGTAAGACTCCCTAATCGGGAGATAAGCGACCGTAGGTCACTTATCTCCACAAATAGGGCAAAAATGTGTTTTTCCAAAATCTTCCTGATCCATGTTGATGACATGAGTGTAGACATACTGTGTAGTGATTTTCGTGATTTTAGGGCAAACATTTTAGGAGCAGTGTCCAAAAATGTGTTTTGCAAGAATCGGCCTCATGGTGGCGCTAGAAGAGGGCCAAGGCGGACGAATAGGTACCGGCCCCGGCTGTCCCGGTCGCTCCTAGCCGGAGTTACGGCATTTTATGTGAGCTGCAGTGTAGGGGGTCCTCCACTGGGGGCGCCACCACTTTTGCATCCGTTCTGGAGCACCAGGAGTCGGTGGTCCCCGGGAATTCCCCCTGAGCAGCCCCGTTGGGGTGGTCATTTGGTCATTTTAGCACATTTGGTCATTTTTTACATCTGGGGGTCCCCCAGGGACCTGGATGGATCGGGGCAACGGTTGCGGAGATATGAGCAGGGCAAGAGTGTGACGTGTGACGTGTGACTGACGGACTGACTCACTCACGGACAGCCTGTGGAGGTTTTGGTAGTAAATGCGCAACTATACTCTGAGATCACATTCTGGCTTCACTGTGATGTCACACTAACAGAATCCCTTTTATGCCCATTATGGAGATCCTGATGTGTCCACATCACTGATGTCCACATCACTGAGGCGTCTTATACTAGTAATGATAGTCTGTAGGATAACAATTGAATTACATTATGTTGAAATGCATTTCAAAAACAATATTGCATAATTAAGAAAATTGTCTCTTTGTTTTACATGATCCTGACTCTTGAGACGAATACACACATACAAATGCAATGTTTAAAATAATAGAAGTGTGGTGTGGTGGAAATGTGTCACAACATAAACTCAACATTCTGCTCAGCACAAGAACAATGATTCAGACACTACAGATCCATCTCATAACATTAGAATATTGTATAAAAGTTAATTTTCTTCTGTAACATATATTTTTTAACTTTCATATATATTTAGGTTCATTGTGCATGTAGTGAAATATTCAATAGTTTTTCTTTTGTTACAATAGATAGAGGATATGCGCATGACATCATTATCATACCCGGAAGTTATGTGGGAAAGCCTACTGAGTGGCAAAACACTATTTTCTGGCCTTGACAGCCCAAACATCCAAAAGTCCCATCTGATTGCATTAAACAACGTTACAACGTTAAACTCACTTTGCCACTCACTTTGCCACTCGATTTGCCATTCGTTTTATGCATGCGCATACCCTCTATTTGGGTTTTCATGGTATACAGCTCATGAAAATAAAAATAATCCATATCTCAAAATATTAGAATATTCCACACAGCCACTCAAAAGAAGGATTTATGATACAGAAATGTCACATTTCTGAAAGGTTATGTTAAGTTATGAACTCAGTGCTTGGTCTGGAATAGGCCTACTGTTGAACACATTTCTTCATCGATGGGGCGTGGCATGAAGGTGGTCAGCCTGTGGTACTGCTGTGGTGTTATGGAAGCCCAGGTTTATATTATAAATATATTTATATTATAGTTATAATGGCATGAAGGTGGTCAGCCTGTGGTACTGCTGTGGTGTTATGGAAGCCCAGGTTTATATTATAAATATATTTATATTATAGTTATAATGGCATGAAGGTGGTCAGCCTGTGGTACTGCTGAGGTGTTATGGAAGCCCATAATGGAAGCTCAGTGCTCTGATCCGGTCTAGAAACAACCTACTCACTGTATCCAGTCCTTAACACCCATAAATGCATGCACTGTTTCCGTATCCACTCTAGACTGGACATTTATTTGATCCAATAACGGCCATGTTGTGAGTACGTAGGGCGGGAGATGGATACTGATCCCTCTAGGGGTGAAGCTGCATGTAGTGTGTCAAATATTGTATCTGTGGGGCTGTTAAGTATGACATCATTTTGTAGGCAGAGGAGAATTTCTGCCCCCAGTTTCTGAGAATCTTTTTACTATTTTTACTATTTACACATTTTTCTTCTCTTTGTTATTGAAAGGAAAGTGTTAGAATTATACTTTAGTCGTTATTTTTTAGTCATTGTTTTTTGAAATAGCGAGGGACAGAAAATGCTCTGGGGGCAGATTCTCCTCTGCCTACAAAATGATGTCACGGCTTAAAAGCCCCATATATTGTGTTTCAAACTCGGTTGGTTTTGCGGTTCGATTTTGTTATTTTTTCTATTGAATTGGGCTGGTTTAAGTTGTGCTTGGGCTGGAAACTGTCATTCTGATCTGGCAACACTGCCAACACCAGCATTAGCATGCCATTGCAATGCTGGTTTTGCCCACAAAGTGTGTGTGTGTGTGTGTGTGTGTGTGTGTGTGTGTGTGTGTGTGTGTGTGTGTGTGTGTGTGTGTGTGTGTGTGTGTGTGTGTGTGTGTGTGTGTGTGTCTGTGTGTGTGTGTGTGTTTGTGTGTGGAAGAAAGAAGAAAACTACTGACTCATGTTTCAACAGGGTGGAAGCATTTTATACCAGTGAATCACCACACACACACACACACACACACACACACACACACACACACACACACAGACACACACACACACACACACACACACACACACACACACACACACACACACACAACCATGCAGGAAGAACCTCCCATGTCATGTGATTTCTGAGGAAACCTAAGTGAACTTCTCTTCTGTTAGTCAGTTGAACTGAGAGTCAGTCAGTCATTCTAAAATGGCGCAGCAGGGAGTAGAAGTGGATCAGGATGAGTTGTGTTGTTCTGTCTGTCTGGATCTCCTGAAGGATCCAGTGACTGTTCCCTGTGGACACAGCTACTGCAGGAGGTGTATCGAGGGCTTCTGGGAGCAGGATGATCAGAGAGGGAGGTTCAGCTGTCCACAGTGCAGACACACCTTCATCCCAAGACCCGTTCTGAAGAAGAACACCATGTTGGCTGGAGTGGTGGAGAGCATGAAGAAGAACACCATGTTGGCTGGAGTGGTAGAGATCATGAAGAAGACAGGTGAGACCCTTAAGTTATCCTGTAAATACTGTCTGTTAGATGTACATTTACTAAACAAATAGAGATGAAATGTCTTAGTACAAAAATAGTAAATGCAGTGATGTCATTACGTGCGCATCCCACATCAAAAACTCATTCAAGTCGTCCAGGGACTCATTCATGTCATGGTCCTGGGGTCCCGGGGATGCGCCTCCATTGGAGTCCATGTTAAAATAATTTACCGGGTCGCGGTAAAAGAAAAACATTTTAAAATTCCACAGACACCACCATTGTTCATGGGTGAAAGCATACTACTTAACCCTACGTTAACACAAATAAAATCCACGTAGAAAGTCTTAAACAGGCGATAGAAACGTCAATGTTTCGATTCCAGCGACGTCCAACGCCATTTTGCGCACCCAAATTCTAGGGGCACATGTTTTAGCAGTTTTGGTAGTTCTAAGTTCAAACATTAGCCAAATTGTAAAATAAATATAAGAAATAGGCAAACATTTTGAAAATAGCCGATCTACAAGCTCACAGCGCTCGAAAACATTGTATTGAGGACTCATAAAACTTTTCTGGGACCCATTTGAATGAACACCTGTGTGTCCCGGGACCCGTTACATTGAAAACCTAGTAACATCACTGTAAATGGTTTATTCAGATAATATATCTTACATGAGTCGGAGACGTTATTAATGATAGCTTACAGATTTCTTCAGAAGTTTAAACAGCGAGTGCAGAAACATAAACGGTGGTTCATCCTCCTCATGACGTCGTCTTTGTCATCACAGCTGTATGTCTGTCTATCTTGTGACCAGGGACGTGCTGGCCATTGGGAAAAGCGGGGCAACTCCCGAACGGCCGGTTCATTCCAGGCCGGCCATTAGGAAAAAAAAATAAAATAAAATGTCGTCCGTCCTTCGTTCCATTTTGGGGGCTGGGCGGCCAACAAAGTAAATCGTCATTGTCGGGCAGAAACCTTTTTTTTGCAAAGCAAAGCCCTGCTTCATCATACAAGGCCGTCGCACAAAAGTAGTGAAAACAGCAGATCTACAAGAACACAATGTGTGCTTGTAGATCGGCTGTTTTCACTAGTTTAAATCATTTTTAAAATGATGAATACAAAACAAACGGTTTTGGACATACAAGGTTTCCACCCGACAACAACGAAATATAACTCATGTAATTGGCCCACTGGCTTGTCACTTGTCATGATCTGAAATGGCAAATCTTTGAGTAGCAGCAGCAGCGCTATAGAGAGAGATCTCTCTCTATAGCGCGCAATGAGGGCCTCTACAACTCTTTTTCCCGGGCTGAATCAGGGGCCCAGCACGTCCCTGCCTGTGACTCTTAGCAACCAGAGTTGTTGCACAATATTTATAACAAGGCAGTGTGGTGAAAAATACTGTATGTTAAACACAGTCTGACACAGATCAGTGGTAAGGCAGAGAGACGGTGACACAAACAGTAGTTATCAGACAGGAACAGGGACGTGCTGGGCTCCTGATTCAGCCCGGGAAAAAGAGTTGTAGAGGCTCTCATTGCGCGCTATAGAGAGAGATCTCTCTCTATAGCTCTGCTGCTACTCAAAGATTTGCCATTTCAGATCATGACAAGTGACAAGCCAGTGGGCCAATTACATGAGTTATATTTCGTTGTTGTCGGATGGAAACCTTGTATGTCCAAAACCGTTTGTTTTGTATTTATCATTTTAAAAATGATTTAAACTAGTGAAAACAGCCGATCTACAAGCACACAACTGTGCTTGTAGATCTGCTGTTTTCACTACTTTTGTGCGACGGCCTTGTATGATGAAGCAGGGCTTTGCTTTGCAAAAAAAAAATTACAAATTTGAAACTTGGAGATACGAGGTTTCTGCCCGACAGTGACGATACTTTGTTGGCCACCCAGCCCCCAAAATGGAACAAAGGACGACATTTTATTTTATTTTTTTTCCTAATGGCCGGCCTGGACTGGTCGGGAATGAACCGGCCCTTCGGGAGTTGTCCCACTTTTCCCAATGGCCAGCACGTCGCTGGACAGGAGACATGCTGGCTTCTATAGGCCAGGGGTTTTCAAAGTGGGTGACGGGGCACCCTGGGGTGCTGTGACGGCAGTCCAGGGGTGCCGTGAGATCATTTGATAATATTTGGAATCTATTTGGACACTTGAAAAAATATTTAGTATCATTTTAAACTTGAAGTACAAAGTAATTTTCAGTCAGTTCTAACCAAAATGGCTGTTATCTCAACGTTTTCCTCGCAACATAATCACTAAAATATTGTCACTGTCGGGCAGAAACCTCGTATCTCCAAGTTTCAAATGTGTTCGTCTTTTGGTAAAGCAAAGCCCTGCTTCATCATACAAGACTGTCGCACAAAACTAGTGAAAACAGCCGATCTACTTTTCACTAGTTTAGTACATTTTATAGATGATGAATACAAAACGAACGGTTTTGGACATACAAGGTTTCCACCCGACAACGATGATATGCTATAAATATAAGGTGCTGGGAGTGAAAATTATAATGTAGGGGTGCTTCGGATTCAAAAAAATATTTATGGGGTGCCCTGAGACAAAAAGGTTTGGGAACCCCTGCTATTAGGCTACCCAATATGAGGTTACAAGCACATACACACGAAAATAATTTTTTATCAGATTGATAAATACGTATGTAACACTCCCCTTGCCCCTCAATGACCACACATGAAGCTAGATTGAAGCATTTTTAGGTTTTAGAAACGTTTTTTTTTTACTGATTAGGTCTGTGGTCTACCTACAGTATGTCATATGTCATTGTTTTTCTAGATTGATATTCCTATGCATTGTTATATTATTGTTGATGTAGGCCTGCTGCCATATTATCTTGCTTATTATATTGATGTATTACCTGCTTATTGTAAGTAGCTTTGGATTAAAAGCGTCTGCTAAATGCCTAAACTGTAAATTGTACGTATCAATCTATCAACAGGACTCCAAGATGCTCCTCCTGATCACTGCTATGCTGGACCTGGAGATGTGGCCTGTGATGTCTGCACTGGGAGGAGACTGAAAGCTGTGAAGACTTGTCTTCAGTGTCTGGTGTCTTACTGTGACCCTCACCTCCAGCCTCACTATCAGTCTGCTGCCTTTAAGAAACACAAGCTGGTCAAAGCCTCCGGCCAGCTTCAGGAGAACATCTGCTCTCGTCACGACGAGGTGAAGAAGGTTTTCTGTCGCACCGATCGCCAGTTAATCTGCTCTCTGTGCTCCATGGACGAACACAAAGGTCACGATACCATCTCGGCCGCCGCAGAACGGACCGAGAGACAGAAAGAGCTCGGTTGGAGTCTGCAGAACATCCAGAAGAGAATCCAGGAGAGAGAGAAAGACGTGAAGGTGCTTCAGCAGGAGGTGGAGTCCATCAAGCACTGTGCTGACAGAGCAGTGGAGGACAGTGACACCATCTTCACTGAGCTCATCTCTTCCATGGAGAGAAGAGGATCTGAGGTGACGCAGCAGATCAGAGAGCAGCAGGAACGTCAAGTGAGCGGCGCTGAAGAAGTGAGGAGGCGAGTGGAGCAGGAGCTCTCTGAACTGAAGAGGACACATGCTGAGCTGCAGCAGCTGTCACTCACAGAGGATCACATCCACTTTCTACAGCGTTTCACCTCCTCTCTCTCAAGGACCAGTGAATCTACACACCCAGTCAGCAGCCACGTCCGTCCTCTGAGATACTTTGAAGATGTGACCGCGGCCGTGTCCAAGATGAGGGACAAGCTAGAGGACGTTCTCACAGAGGAAGGGACAAACGTCTCAGAGACAGTGAACAGAGTGGATGTTTTACTGTCAACACCACCAGAGCCCAAGACCAGAGCTGAGTTCTTACGATATTCACGTCCAATCACACTGGATCCAAACACAGCTTTTCAACACCTGTCTCTGTCTAAAGGGAACAGGAAAGTAACACTGATGGACAAACCACAATCATATCCTGATCACCCAGAGAGATTCACTGGATGGCAGCAGGTTCTGAGTAGAGAGGCTCTGACTGGACGCTGTTACTGGGAGGCAGAGTGGAGTGGAGGTGTTGATATAGCAGTCTCATATAAAGATACCAGCAGAACAGGGATTGGTAATGAATGTCTATTTGGATCCAATGATAAATCATGGTCTTTACTGTGTACCAAACAAGGTTCTCAGTTCATACACAGAGACAGTGTAACTTTCCTCCCAGTCTGTGTCTCCTCCAGAGTAGGAGTGTACGTGGACCACGGTGCAGGTACTCTGTCCTTCTACAGTGTGTCTGCAGACACCATGACTCTTCTTCACACAGAACACACCACCTTCACACACAACCTCCATGCTGGATTTAGGCTTTATTATTCAACTGGATCCACTGCTGAGTTGTGTGACCTCAAGTAGATCACTCTGCTGTTTAGTCTCTCATGTCAGGAGTCAGGAATCGTTTCTTTATTATTTCACTGTTTTTCTCTCAGCCTGCTTTGTGAGCTTGTAGATCAGCTATTTTTGCTATGGATCGTATGATGAAATATAATAGGGGCTTAAAGTGGTTAATAATCTATTTTAATATTTTGTTGTCTTGTATTCATACACCTTCTTGATTTGTCTTGTTATGATGTATTCATTACTTTATAGATTTGATATTCCATGTGAAATATAGATTTTATTTTTCCATATTTTCTTATTCTCAAAACAACGGTTGTTTGTTTGTTTTCCCGTTGTTTTGAGTTATTTTGGGTTTATTTTCTATACAGAGGTTAGATGTGTATTTACAGTTAAACACCAGGTTTATGTTCTGCTAAAATACCATCATCCTTTTTAAATGCACTCCAAAGACGCTCCACGCATTGGAAAGGCTTCACTTCATACCACATCCCTCACTGGCAAGTCTTTGTTGTTCCACTGTCTTTACCGGTTCAGGCCTAGGATTATTGACTGCTTTAACTATTGAAAAATAGCAGATATACAAGCTCACAGCGCGGCACCGAGTGCCGCGCTGCGAGCTTGTAGATCTGCTATTTTTACAAGTCTTTGAATATAATATTTGCTTCTGGGTGGTCCCTGGAACAGCACATTTTGAGATGGGGGTCCGTGGCCAAATACCTGTAATTTTGGGGGTCCTTGACATGAAAAGGTTTGAGAACAACATGATTTAGAGGAAGGATTTAGAAGTCGGGTCAAAGATCGGGTCAAAGATATTCAAAGACTTGCACTCATTTTCACGATTTAAAAAAAATAGCAGATCTACAAGCTTGCAGCGCGGCACTCGGTGCCGCGCTGTGAGCTTGTATATCTGCTATTTTTACAAGTCTTTGAATATAATATTTGCTTCTGGGTGGTCCCTGGAACAACATATTTTGAGATGGGGGTCCGTGGCCAAATACCTGTAATTTTGGGGGTCCTTGACATGAAAATGTTTGAGAACAACATGATTTAGAGGAAGGATTTAGAAGTCGGGTCAAAGATCGGGTCAAAGATATTCAAAGACTTGCACTCATTTTCACGATTTTTCAAAAATAGCAGATCTACAAGCTCGCAGCGCGGCACCGTGAGCTTGTATATCTGCTATTTTTCTAGTTAAAGCATAAAGTAATGGTTAAAGTGGTTAAAATCTAACGCGACTCGGGCGCGTTCCGGGTATTTGAGAGTTAAACATCAGTGTGTGTAAATAGTGTGTATTAATGTTTTATGAGTGTACTTTATGTCTTTCTATCTGCACTGGACAGAGAGTCAGTGAATGACATGTGATTTATGCTCAGTGCTGTAAAGTAACTGAGTACATTTACTCAAGTACTGTGATTAATGGTGGAGGGTTGGTGATGATCTAAAACACTGATTCTCACTCTGTTCAGGCCACGCCCCCCAGATTAATCATATTTGAACTGAGGACCCCCCTAATTAATCATATTTGAACTGAGGACCCCCCAAATTAATCCTATTTGAACTGAGGACCCCCCAAATTAATCATATTTGAACTGAGGACCCCCCAAATTAATCACCTTTGAACTGAGGACCCCCAAATTAATCCTATTTGAACTGAAGACCCCCAAATTAATCCTATTTGAACTGAGGACCCCCCAAGGACCCCCCAAATTAATCACCTTTGAACTGAGGACCCCCAAATTAATCCTATTTGAACTGAGGGCCCCCCAAATTAATCACCTTTGAACTGAGGACCCCCCAAGGACCCCCCAAATTAATCACCTTTGAACTGAGGACCCCCCAAATTAATCCTATTTGAACTGAGGGCCCCCCAAATTAATCACCTTTGAACTGAGGACCCCCACATTAATCCTATTTGAACTGAGGACCCCCAAATTAATCCTATTTGAACTGAGGACCCCCACATTAATCCTATTTGAACTGAGGGCCCCCCAAATTAATCCTATTTGAACTGAGGACCCCCACATTAATCATATATGAACTGAGGACCCCCCAAATTTAATTTGAACTGAGGACCCCCCACACTGACAATCACAGTATTTGTTTTGTTTTCATTTGGTGGTATTAAAAAGGCTAAAAAAAAAAGCTAAGCTAATCATCTTGGGACCCCTGCCAAAATCATGTGGGACCCCCTGGGGATCCCGACCCACAGGTTGAGACTCACTGCTGTATAAATAATCTTGTGATTAAAGTGAGATTAAATAATAATCTTGTGAATAAAGTGAGATTAAATAATAATCTTGTGAATAAAGTGACATTAAATAATAATCTCGTTAATAAGGTGACATTAAAGATAAACAAAGCAAACATCTCTGATCACTGCTTTGTTCTTTATTCTAACAGTCTGTGTAGAAAGGTTGACTCAGCAACTTTTAACCTATAGTTAAATGTTCTTTATTCTAACAGTCTGTGTAGAACTCTAGAAGCAACTCTAGTTACATGAACATACTGTACAACAAACTGTACATACTGTAGATACAGTGTTTTATTGATAATCTTCATGTCTGCTTGGTCCAGGGTTCAGAGACACAAGTCCAGGACTGCTGCAGAATACTGTGTTATCATATTTGAGAAGTGATAACTACCTCCTTCTCTGACCTCCTGAAAGGTGAGTTTTCACCTGTCTATGGGAGAAGTGACAACTAGCTCCTTCTCTGGTCTCCTGAAAGGTGAGTTTTCACCTGTCTATGGAGAAGTGATAACTACCCTCTTCTCTGGCCTCCTGAAAGGTGAGTTCTCACCTGTCTATGGGAGAAGTGACAACTAGCTCCTTCTCTGGTCTCCTGAAAGGTGAGTTTTCACCTGTCTATGGGAGAAGTGATAACTACCTCCTTCTCTGGCCTCCTGAAAGGTGAGTTTTCACCTGTCTATGGGAGAAGTGATAACTACCTCCTTCTCTGGCCTCCTGAAAGGTGTGTTTTCACCTGTCTATGGGAGAAGTGATAACTACCTCCTTCTCTGGTCTCCTGAAAGGTGAGTTTTCAGGGCAGTTTTGAAGGAGGCCAGCGACCTACATATTTTAAAGGACAACTTAGTTTTTTTACAAGAAGGGTTCATATTTTAGATTGTGATTAGAGAAAAGAAAGAGTGTTAAAATGCTTTCATTTGCTTGGTTCTATTGTTTTATCGTGTTTACCGTGCTAAAATGTGGGGCATGCGTAGGCATACGCATGGGGGCATGTGTACAAGTGGCTAAATATGTATTTTTAGACACAATAAGCCAGCAGTTTCTTTATTGCTATTTACAGTAACACTTCTAGCCCCAACATCACATCCAACCATGAAAGGTTGCGTTGTATCTTGGGAATGGGCTTATTCTGTGTAAAATGATTTTTTTTTAGCCAATTGTATACGCATGCCCCCAACCACTGAAATAAGAATCTCTAAAACAATAGAAAGAAGTAAATGAAATCAATTTAACACTCATCTTTTATATTCTTTAATTACAATCTAAAATATGAACCCTTGTTGTAAAAAACTAAAGTTGACCTTTGAGGGAGGTAGTCAAGGAATTCACACCTGGGTGGCAGTGTTGTACTCTGTGTTGTAAATATCTGTGTTTATTACCCGGCTTGTTTGGATGCGTGATTCTGATTGGTCGAGCGCTGAAATCAGGAGTGAATTATGAGCGTATAATCTCCGCTCTATAATTCACCGCTGCCTAATCAACGTCTCAGAGCAGCTGCTGTATTCAGGCTGCACTGCGTGGATTTAGTGCCGTATCCAACATGTCTTCCATATAAACAAACACACAGCGTCATTTACAACCAAACGTTGCCCTGAAGAATGTTTTAAAAAACATTTGAGTCGAGAAATAGACGACGCAGTAACAGAAAATGGATTCTATTTGACCAGCACTTCCTTGTTTTCCAAGGCGACCGTGTTACGCTGGGGGGACGCACTTTCAGCCGTCTGTAAACAAGGAAATACTTTGTTTTGTTTTTAGTTTTGAGTCAAATTATTAATTTTATTTAGTAGCCGGGTAATAAGGTTGATATGTATTGATATGTAATAAGGTTGATAAGGTTGATAGGTTGATATGCCACCTCCGCTTGGCATCGGTGGCATATCAACCTAATGACTGCTGAGCGAGATGTTATCCCTTGCTTAATTGATATTTCAAAAGATTTACAACAAAATAGAAAATAAATACAATTAAATAAATTCCCTAAATTGGAAAATACAATGTTTATAGTGAAAATGGACGATCTAAAAGTTCGCAACGTGTCGGATGTTGTGATGTTGTGAGCTTGTAGATCTGTTATTTTCACTAGTTTGGGTAGAGAAGACAGCAGCAGACAGGAATCTTACATTCTGACATCACCGTCACATTTATTGTCTCTTCTCATGATTAGAGGTGAAGTTCTTTCTCCTACAAGCTCCAACATTTGTGGTTTTCAAGGAAGAACAGAGAAGAAAAGAACATTTTACAACAAAGGGTTCATATTTTATATGAGTGTTGAAATGTTTTCAATCGTTTTAGGCATTTTAGCCATTTAGATTTCAGTGGATAAATATGTATTTTTTAGACACAATAAGCTCCTGATTTCTTTATTACTATTTACAGTAACACTACCAGCCCCCATAAGTCACATGATCTGCCCATGAAATATTGTGGTGCATATTTGAATGGTTTTATTTGTGTCTAAAATACATGTTTACTCACTGAAATCCACTTGTACGCATCGCATGCCCACCCACTGAAATCAAAATAATTTAAATGTAAAACGCTAAAACAACAGAAAGCAGTAAATGTAAACATTTTAACGCTCATCTTTTATTTTCTCTGATTACAATTACTTTGTAAACATGCAGTGGACGATGTTGTTCTATAGAGGGTGTACACACATGTAGCCTCCAGCAGAGGGCAGTGTTTGACAACATATTGAATACAAACGATGGTTTTCATCCACTGTGTTCAACAACACACAATTATTGTTATATTATACACAACTCTAACTCAGGGGCGTCAATTGGGTATGGCAGGGGTATGCAGCTGCCATACCCTGGGTCCAGAGGGGAGAATACAAGTTACTTTAAAATATAAATCCATGAATGTCTCATTGTCTGTCTGTGCTGGTTATTATGTTGTTAAATTACAGTAAAATAACTACACGTGCACAATTTAACAAGGTATTATAATTATATTCTCTCCATCTTGACAGAATGGTATATTCCCAGGTTCCGCAGGTCGGCTGCACAGGTGCAATGCATTACTGTTAATTGTGGCCCGTTTACTATATTATGTCAAGTTTAGCTGTACTTGAACAACTGTTCCAGGCTGCCATATCCAGCCCAAGAAACCATAGAAATTTTGAG
The DNA here is from genome assembly GCF_963921795.1 of Nannobrachium achirus. NCBI lineage: Eukaryota > Metazoa > Chordata > Actinopteri > Myctophiformes > Myctophidae > Nannobrachium > Nannobrachium achirus. Next base: position 1,280,053 of record NC_137813.1, on the reverse strand, counting down.
GGGAAAAATAGAATGTACTTAAATATAAATAAATAAATGTATCGTGCCTGTGTCCTGCACACCAGTCATGTTTACCTTTTTCTGAACTGACGCCACTGCTCTAACTACACATACTGTAGGCCTAAATAGAAACAGTTATTATTGTACACAACTACAGATGAATAGAAACAGTGGCACTGACATTAATCCATTACTAATAATAATAAAAAAAAAAAAATGATTTTCACAAAAGAAGAATAACATATGGGCACAACATATTTACATATTTACATACGGGGGTCTGTTGTCAAATACACATTTATTTTAAGAAGTTCTGAAACAACATCAGATACAGTTTGACTGACAGACTGATTCTCTTATTCTGGGTTTATTTGCATAGACCTGGCTGCAAATGGTTTCTCTCCTACAAATTACATTGAAATTATATTAAAATAATAATTATTACTCAAGCAAAATGACAATAGACCTTTACTGTGTAAGCTTTTTTTATATGATTTATGCTAATTGGCTACTTTTACTTGATTGAAAAGTTTATTTAAAAAAAAGTTTATTTAAATGTCATATAGGAAAAAAGGTAACTCAAGATTTCAAATAATTGTAGTGGAGTAAACGTAAAACCTTTGCCTCGGAGATGTAGTGGAGTAGAAGTAAAAGTACTGAGGGGGAAAAAAAGGAAAATAAAAGTACCTCAACAATCACTTGAACTGGGGACCCCTCAAAATAATTTGGGGACCCCCCTGGGGGTCCCGACCCACAGGTTGAGAACATCTGTTTTATGGTACCGTTAGGAAGTCAGCTGCTCCTTCAGCTCTCCCTTGTCCAGTTTGTATGGTAACAAGTCTGTTCGCCCGCCCGGCCGTTCGACAATTATTATTTGCTGTCCGTTCGCCTTTGATATCCTGGGTGAATTGTTGCTTTACTTTAGCACCCCCCGAAGAGGCTCAAGGTTATCAGTAGCCATATTATGGTATATGGGATATTTGGGAGTTTATATGTGCTTGCTGCATACAACACAGTGGTTTTTGGTTATCAAGTGACAGAAGAATATTGGTGTATTTACATCCACCATGCAGTATATTGAAGGACATTGAATGAAAGAAACGTATTTCGGATAATGAGAACTAACTAAACCAGAGTTTGGTTTGATCAAAGGTTGATATATTTAAAAAGAAAAGTCAGACGTTGTGCGAGCACCTGGTGAAAGGTCGTCGAAATATCCGACCGAACAGACTTGTATTGGTTTGTACTTGTCCTCTTCTTTCCCAGAGGAGTTGTAGAACCTCTAGCTCAGGGGTCTTCAACGTTTTCAGGACAAGGACTTAGTTGAGAGAGAGAGATATGAAGCAGGGACCCCCACAACCTGTTCATAGATTCCATATAGACAGCGGCGGGAACATAGGGGGCGCGTGAGTGCTTGAGCGTACTGTTATGAGAGCCCATTGATTTTTCGCCTTTCCTAGCACTCAGTCGTTCGCCCCAAACTGGCCAAACTGCATTCCTGGCACTCGGCCGATATCACACGTCGGCTTTGTCCCTTTCGAGGGCGTCACCCAGCGTCATAGCCCGCCTCCACATCCTGGCTGTATGTCTACTCTGTGTGATGTAGCCATGTAGCTCTACAGTATTCTACCCCCACCTCCAAAATAATTAAAAAAAAATCTCAACTGAACTGTTCTTATGCCTCATTCACATATGGGAGCAGCAAAGCTAAAGTTTTGCTTGCTTGGTCAATGTTATCTCAATGGAAACCAGCTTTAAAGATACAGGAGATACACAGAACAAAGCTTTGAAAGCTTTAAAGCTGGTTTCCATTGAGATAACATTGACCAAGCAAGCTAAACTTTAGCTTTGCTGCTCCCTATGTGAATGAGGCATTATAGTATTTTATCATGCCAGTAAAGCTCCTTTGAATTACATATAATTGATGTAGCCTAAAGCCTATTTGATTGATTGAAGGCTTTATTAGAAGTTTGCATAGGAAAATGTACAGTTTCATGACGGTACAGTTCACTGGTACAAGGTCTACTAAAATGAGATCCTGAAAAGACTAAGCTTATTTCAACAGGAAACCATTAAAGTATATCATATAACATTGAATGACACAGACGAATAGAACACAGTACTATGCAGTAGATATGTAAAGAAAAGAAAATGAGAGAGAAAAAATATATAATAAAAGAGAAAACAGTAAGTCTAAACAATCAGTAAGTATATACAAAGAAGGGGAAGGGGAAATTAAGTCACCCAGTTAAGGTTACAGGACAGTAAGAAAAATAAAAAGGACTGTTGTGTACAGCCGAGTGTCGAGAACAGTTTGAAAAAAAAAAAAAAAACACAACACAACAAAGAATAGTAGTGCTTAACGTTTCTATAATGGATTGCAATTTTAAGTGACTTTTCTAAGCATATTGCAAACTCAAAGAACTTACAATGGTCCATTCATCCAAACATTAGGAACTACTTATCAACACAGTGCCAAAAAAATATAAATACACAAATATACAGTAGGTCTATACAGTATAGACCTAAAGCCTAGCTTTTCCTTTTTGTAGGCTTTTTATGTTATACCAATACTTTTGGACTTTTACTCAAGTAAGCATGCCAGCATTTTTAATTCAGGACTTATATTTGTAACAGAGTATTTCTATATTGTAGTGATAGGCCTACTAACTAAAGTGATACTAAATAAAACTTTTTCCCCCCACTGATCAGCAAAGCAAACTAGCGTCCAATCCTGTGCCGAGGTGCCCTTGTCCTTTAGAAATGCTAATGTATGGCATTGTCTTAACCTGGCAGGTAAAGGATAAAAAGACAGCAGTGTAGCCTATCTCTCACACATTATCTCAAGAGGAGCCCAGAGGAGAAACACGTTCCTGATAAATAAATGGTAGGTACTAAAAAACTAAAAAATACTGTACTGCATGATGCAAGGTTTACTATAATAGGCTAATTGTAATTTACTGTAGCAATATTGTTGTCAATGTCATGGTTGTAATACTTTTTTTTTTATTCCCCTCTCCCCCTTTTCATTTATAGAGATCCATGATGGCCAAGCAGCACTGCAGCAGGCACAGTGAAGGTGACAGACCGCGATCAGGGAGGGAGAGATGTTTCATCCACATTTTTTTTGACAATATTTATTAGGGTTTTTTTTCTCTTTTTCTTTTTACACAGAAAATATTACATAAAAAAAAAAAACATGTTCCTCCACAATTAAAATAGACAAAGATCTTGGGAAAAAAAGGTCTGTTTCTGCTTGTAGCATGTTAATGTAGGTGCAATATCATGCATTAATTACTGTGTTAAGATGTTGAAACACACTGATTGCTGAAAAGTCATGATTGCTCGTGTGTCATAAAAAATTCCTACAGTGCATTCATTTTATGACATCGTTATCGTACCACTGTACTATTGGCAAACTGTAAATAAAGTACTCAATGATGGGAAAAAAAATGCCTTTTCTTTTGCTGACATGAAATGGGATATTTTGATACCAATACGTTTGTACATTTACAGTTACTCAAGTATAGGCCTGTCTGCATTTTTAATTCAGGCTGCTCTGTTTCATTGGTTTTCAATTAAATTCAAAGGAGCTTTATTGGCATGATACCAAAGTGTCACAAAACTGCTGAAAATGGGGAACATATTAGCGTTGTGGGTTTTCAGTGCCCTCTAGTGGCCAAACATAGCAATGGTCATTATTATCATTTTGTCTAAGCGGCTGGCCGAGCAGGCAGGCAGGCGGGCGGGGGCGGGGGCGGGGGGGGAGGGGGGGGGGGGGGCGGGGTCAAAAACGAGCACCCATTTGAATATTGAAACGTCACCGCCCCTGCATATAGATTCATTGTTTGACAGCACAATCATCTGTGTATTTTGGATTCATGTCAATTTGTGTTTTCAGATATTTAACCAAGTGATATACTTAATAAACTTGACCTTTCACTCTGTACTATTCTGCTATTTTTCCCGTCTTTGCCGAAAATAGCCGATCTACAAGCTTGTAGATCTGCTATTTTTGGCTAAAGTTCCCAGATAATGAACACTATGGTTCATATACAAACTCACTATGCCACTCACTTTGCCACTCGATTTGCCATTCACTTTATACATGCGCATACCCTCTATATGAACACTATGGTTAATATAAAAAAGGAGAAAAAGGTTTCTGATTTCAAATTTAGAGGACCCCCTGTTGTAACTCTGAGGACCCCCTGCTGAAGACCCTTGCTCTAGCTTCATGGCATGGTGGAGGATACTTCACCATGGCACCCATAGGGCTCAAGGAAGAGTTCCATATCACTAACCCCACCCATAGGGCTCAAGGAAGAGTTCCATATCACTAACCCCACCCATAGGGCTCAAGGAAGAGTTCCATATCACTAACCCCACCCATAGGGCTCAAGGAAGAGTTCCATATCACTAACCCCACCCATAGGGCTCAAGGAAGAGTTCCATATCACTAACCCCACCCATAGGGCTCAAGGAAGAGTTCCATATCACTAACCCCACCCATAGGGCTCAAGGAAGAGTTCCATATCACTAACCCCACCCATAGGGCTCAAGGAAGAGTTCCATATCACTAACCCCACCCATAGGGCTCAAGGAAGAGTTCCATATCACTAACCCCACCCATAGGGCTCAAGGAAGAGTTCCATATCACTAACCCCACCCATAGGGCTCAAGGAAGAGTTCCATATCACTAACCCCACCCATAGGGCTCAAGGAAGAGTTCCATATCACTAACCCCACCCATAGGGCTCAAGGAAGAGTTCCATATCACTAACCCCACCCATAGGGCTCAAGGAAGAGTTCCATATCAGGGGCTTCTGTTGCATTGAATGTAACTTTTTGTGAAGTGTTTAAAAGGGTTTAAGAGGTTCTGAACAAAGTCCTGGTCTGGCATTTTAAACTTTATAACTTTATCTCTTTTCTAAGATTTTCTTTTTAAATTAAAAGTGCAAAAGAAGAAGAAATATAGATTCACTGTTTGCTGTAATCACTTAATGCTTGTAGAGATCATGTATGTTCAGAATGAATCATGTACTATTCAGTAAATGCCCCAGGTTACTATCAAAACCTCCACCGGTTGTCAGTCCTTCAGTCAGTCAGTCTGTCACGCCACGCCACGCCACGCCACGTCACGTCACACTTTTGCCCTACTCATACCTTCGCCACCGTTGCCCCTATCCATGCCAAACTTTGCACATGTACGCACTCCGTGCCTGCCAATCCACAACCTACACCACTCCAGGGACCCCCGGAGCTCCAGGGACTCCCAGGGACCCCCTGGCTTATTGGTTTTCCTGGAGATGCTCCTGCTCACCAGGTGAGGCCAATCACCCATTTACCTCTACTGTATTTATATTTATATAAAAAAAAAATGTTTCCTGTTTCCGGTTATACTGAGGAAGACCCAAGACTGTTGAAACGTTTATTCTGCTGCTTTGTTGTTAAATACATATTGGAGCAACTGAAAGGACAAAGAATAATGTACATTACACACACACACACACACACACACACACACACACACACACACACACACACACACACACACACACACACACTGAAGTGAAATAGGAAATGATGACAAAAAGTGTGGACAAAATTGGAACTAAAACACTGACTACAACATTGATGCTGATACATGTTTTCCCTCTCATGGCTGGATTAAATTGACAACCAGCCTTAACATAAATGCATAAATAAATGTCTGTTTAGTGATTGATTGATTGATTGATTGATTGATTGAAGACTATTACGTTTTGCATAGGCCTACGAGTGTACAAATGGAACCAAATGGGTTCCATTTGTACATTCTCAGAGTTAAAGACCTGTAATTATGGTCATTTATGGCTATAACTCTATATTGCACACTGCTTTACCCCCTCTCCCTAAACCTTTTTGCCATTTATCTTTAAATATTTCAAATAGCAGATCTACAAGCTCACTTCTTTCTTTCTTTCTTTCTTTCTTTCTTTCTTTCTTTGCTGCTGTTGTGAGCTCTTCTCTCTCCTCTCTTCTCTCAGACTGACTGTGGATCTCAGCTACAGTGAGGCTCTATGGAGGGGAGGAGTTTAGTGCTGTGAGCTGCTATTGGTTCATTTATTGTGTGTGTGTGTGTGTGTGTGTGTCAGTGTGTGTGTGTGTGTGTGTGTGTGTGTGTGTGTGTGTGTGTGTGTGTGCGTGTGTGCGTGTGTGCGTGTGCGTGTGTGCATGCATGTTTTAGGCTAATGGAGATGGAACAAGAAGAAAACTACTGACTCATGTTTCAACACAACGCATTTTATACCAGTGAATCACTGTGAATCACCACTCACTAGGGTGACCAGCTCCAAACTGTTCATTTGAGCGACAGAAGCATTGTTTGTATGGGACAATGTGGGACCGGGCAGTCGGGCGGTTAATAGCAACTTAACTTAGGCTATTAAGTTGCTATTAAATGCTTTGAGGTCATTTGATACTGCCTGTCGTTTTGTTAGTAACCTGCTGTAGCCTAGGGGATATTTCTCATGTTATTTTAACAGGCTTAAAAACACTGTGCAGGAAAAGAGACAATGAGAGAGTTTTACAATGGAAAGCCAATTATTAGGAGGATACCCAACAACCCTACAATTGATTCACGTGCTGCTAGAGCAATGCTGTAGGCGTCAAGTGTGGTCCAGTCTATAACTTGCTCACCTATCAACACCTGCACACTGATTATTACTGGAGCCTGCCAGTCTCAATGTGCGACAGGGCAATGAAACCTAACTAAACTCCTCTCTTCTGTTTGCCAGTTGGTCAGTGAACTGATAGTCATACAGACAGACAGACAGACAGACAGACAGACAGACAGACAGACAGACAGACAGCTGTACTGAAATGGCGCAGCAGGGAGTTCAACTGGATCGGGAACAGTTGTGTTGTTCTATCTGTCTGGATCTCCTGAAGGATCCAGTGACTGTTCATTTCAGATCATGGCAAGTTACATGAGTTATATTTTGTCATTGTCGGATGGAAACCTTGTATGTCCAAAACCGTTGGGTTTGTATTTATCATTTTAAAAATGATTTAAACTAGTGAAAACAGCAGATCTACAAGCACACAACCGTTGTGTGCTTGTAGATCTGCTGTTTTCTCTACTTTTGTACAACGGCCTTGTCTGATGAAGCAGGGCTTTGCTTTGCGAAAAAATGTATACATTTGAAACTTGGAGATACCAGGTTTCTGCCAGACAGTGACAATTTACTTTGTTGGCCCGCCCAGTCCCCAAAATGGAACAAAGGCCGACATTTTATTTATTTATTTTTCCCCTAATGGCCGGCCTGGACCGGCCAGGAATGAACCGGCCGTTCGGGAGTTGTCCCGCTTTTCCCAATGGCCAGCACGTCCCTGCTGCGTGCACACTCCCATGTGCCCTCTGTCATGGTTC
>NC_137813.1:1265139-1267639 GCF_963921795.1 Nannobrachium achirus | reverse complement strand
AGGGATATAACACTTAAAAAAAAAAAAAAAAAAAACTTTTGGTAATTTTATCGTCTAATCTAAGGCTATTATGAACACCCTGCACGGATTTTAATTTGCTTGATTCAATATTTAGATATTTTATGTAAATGTTACCAGACCCTCCAGGCCCAGGGCCTCTCCCCACACACACCCATTGTAACTTCAAACTTCATTTTAACCTTGATAGATCCATCAAAAACACCCGTTATTTTTTCTGGTGACTCGTACTACCCTCCTAATACGTGAGCAGGCCATGTTTTTTCGATAACCTTTTTCATTTATTTTTGATTATAATTATTTTGTATTTAATTTGTTCCATTTTCCCAAATAATTATTCAAAATCAAAAAAGTTATGGATAAAACGCTGCCTGCTCACGTATTAGGAGGGTAGTATGAGTCACCAGCAAAAATAATGTGTGTTTTTAATGAATCTATCAGGGTTAAAATGCAGTTTGAAGTTACAATGGTTGTGTGTGGGGAGAAAAGCCCATAGGACTAAGGTGTTTCCCTGTTGAAAGTGGAATATCCCTTTAACATAGCGCGCGTGTGTGTGTGTTACAAGCTTAATATTTAGCTGCACATTACAACAATAGATATATTTTTTTCATGTTGAATCTAGGGTTGCAATACCTGAGCATTGGCAGCCAAATGCATCCAAACGTTTTTTCTTTTTTAGCTATCGATTGTCTTAAACAATGTCAAACTCACAACATTACATCTGTACTGAAAGCTCGAAGTATCCTCTTTCTATCTGCAAAGTGCTTGTTTCATAAAAATCCACCGTAGACATGTTATGAGCTACTTTCTGTCAAGACATTCATTTCGATTGATGTGTCGGTCATGAATGACCCGTTCAAATGAACGGATCTTTATGGTGAACGAGATCGAACGGGTCACCATCCGGAAAAGACCCGTTCAACCGTTCACGGCGTTCAGTTGCAAATTCGACGAGAGAGAGAGAGGCGGTTCATTCAACGTATCTCACAAGAGAGGACAGACCCGACCGACCGTTCCGTCCAGTGTTGCCAGACGTACGATAATTATCGTATTTGTACGATAATTTGACCCTCTGTACGATGTACGATCAATAATTCCAAAAATGCCCAAATGTAGCCCTACGATAATTTCGGCATATCATCAAAAAGAGCGTGAATTCACTATTTTCCCTGGCTGCTGATCTGGGATCTGGTTTGGCTTCTCAAAATAAGCCAGGAAATCAGTAAATCTGACCCTAGATCTGTACTTGGAGGCATTAAAAACACTGGTTGCATCTTTCCAGACCAGTTTCAGGCTTTTATTTGTGTAAGCTCCAAGAAGTTGCCTGCCTCCACACAGCAAATCTGATGCGTTTTTGTCACGCAGGAGTCTAAAACGAGGTCGTTTCTTACACTAAAGGCGCATTTTTTGGTGAAATTACGTTTTTACGCGAGTGATTTCTCTTTTTTGGCCGTGTACGATAGTTTCATGTCAAATACGATAATTCTGAGCCTCCGGTACGATAATTCAACATTTCCCATCTGGTAACACTGGTTCCGTCCCTCCTTTCCACCGTTCCTCTTTCCTTATTAGACACTGTAGTGGGCTGGAGGCGGGCTCTCCCTCAGAGAAGCAGGACTGTGTGTGCGTGGGGGTGTCGGGTGTGGAACATAAATCAGGGACCTACAGTTACGGAGCAGCAGAGTGCCTCCGACTGCGAGTGCGAGAAGAGTTGTGACTGATGATTGATTGACCGAGACCGACTGACTGACTGACTGCGAGTGAAAAGGGTGTTATCGTTCATTCTTTGAACGGGATGTTCTAATTACTAGCCTGATTACTAGCCTACCCTACGAGACCAGACTGACTGACTGACTGACTACTGTATTAAGTTTGCAAAAAAAGCGGTACAGTTCTATACAAAAGAATGCTAGAAGATACGCCATAGAAAACACTATGGCATTAATCTATCCTACAAGTAGCCTACAGTAACACATCTCATCTCATACAATGGACAATTGAGCCAGTGTCATGTTAATTCATGAAGTGTGAACGCAATGCTAATGGTAAGGGATAATCGTTCATTCTCTGAACGGGTGAAATGTTAATTTGCGCTTTTGAGTGATGTTGGCCGTTTTATAATGATAGAGCGTGCGGCGACGGTGTGAATGTTTTTGATTCAATTGATTGATATGCGTGCGTGCACCAGTCGTGGAAAAAGCCTACTCCGATTATTATTTTAGGGTGCAGGGCACTGCAGGGAAAAGCAACGTTTCGATGTCAATCAATACATCATCTTCGTCAGGTCACGTTCACATTATAGGCAGCAGGCAGGCCAGGCATGAGTCTGTCATCTGACCGAAACAGTCAGGCAGAGAGGAAAGAGCCGTGTGTTTTTGACTGCTTGTGCTTGACTGACTGACTGACTGACTGACTGACTGAACTCGACTGATTATCGGTCACGGCTCTGAACGAGAATGATGTGAGAATGATGTGAGACTTG
>NC_137813.1:1250047-1264939 GCF_963921795.1 Nannobrachium achirus | reverse complement strand
TTTCATTAGTGATCCCTGGCTAATATGACAAATATGCCTTAATACATTATAATTGTCCTCTATAACTACAATGTTAAATTAAAAACACCTTAAATATTTTATTTCTCCTAGAAATAACGAATCTTTCACTCAATAGGGGAAATGCCTGTCGCAAGTTGATGATGTCATAAATGTTATGTGTGATCTATCCCTATGGAATTTATGGCATGCATGTGCAAAAAACACATTTGAAATATTGATTTGATGCTCATATTAACCATAGAAAATATTAAGTTCGTTCTTATTTTCACATGCATGCCATAAATTCCATAGGGATAGATCACACATGACATTTATGACATCATCAACTTGCGACGGGCATTTCCCCTGTTAAGTTAAAGATTAACTATTTCTAGAAGAATTAAAATATTTAGGGTGTTTTAAATTTTACTTTGCAGTTATAGAGGACAATTATAATGTATTAAGGCATATTTGTCGTATTAGCCAGGGATCACTTTAAAGTGTCTCACGAAGCTGACAAACACCAATTGACCAATCACAGTCCGGACAGACACGGGACAGACAATAGCTTTGTAGCTGGCTTCCATTGAAAATGAATGGCGAAGGCGGCCTTGATAGATAGCTTTGTCGCTGCCAGTGTGAACGCGGCATCAAGGTGATCTGTGATAAAAAATACAACAATACTTGTCTGGAGGTGGGGAAGGAGACAGACAGACTGGAGACAAACTGGAAAAACAACAACATGGAGGCTGACACAGCAACACATCAGGGCAGGATAAGAATAGTGGTGGTGTTGTTGTTGTTGTACAGCTGTCTGTCTGGTCTGGTTAGATGGAAAGAGAAGTGACAGAGCATACAGTATTATGAAATACCTGCTGCCATGCATAGTTGCACACAGTGGTGTGATATGGATTTTAGAAGTGGTACCCCTCTAAATTCATGACGTCACGTACACGTGTGCGCGTGCACGCATGCCTGCCGCGCGGTGCTAGTTGAAATACTGTATTCAACATCACAAAATTTTTAATGTAGCCTAACTATATTTCTTATTAGGCTATTTATTTACATTGTTAATTAGTTTCAATTAATGTGTTTCAATTAATGTATTTCTTTATATCAAATATAAAATAACTTTACACAACATAGACTTTAGCCTACTTTACAATCATAGACACTCCCTCCGCTATGCATGCAGCTCTGACAAAGCAACACACAGCTTCGTTTTTCTTCCACTCTTGAAGTAAACTAGCAGATGAGATGTTCACAAAAGGAGACGTTTTTGCGAACGGCCGTGTACAAGTGTAAATGAGGATGTAGGTGGGAACTGCCTACCCGAGAGTAGCCTATTGTTATGCAAAGCAACTAGTCAGGTAGGGGGATTCAGTCCTGGGGATTCGTGCTGACCCAACCTCGATTGTTTGGTATACATATGAGTTTCTGATGGTGCTGAGCGCGGCGCGCGGGTCGTGTGTGCGTGCATCTGGTGCGTGCATACGTGCAGCTTGAAAAAAAGAAGTGTGGGCTCAAAGAAGTGTGGGCTCGCCGAGCCCAGCCGAGCCCACGGCATCTCACCCCTGGTTGCACACAAGGGGCAAGTCAACTAACAGTGTAGGCTAAGTCTGGGTGCCTGCTGCGCTGCGGCACTAAAACCATAACCTGCTAGATCATGTCTTTCAGCCCTTTATTGTGTCTTGGCCTGGGATTTCCTGAAGATCTACTAACAGTGGTTCTCATCCTATGAGTCGGGACCCCCAGATGATAAATGTGCAACATTATTTTCTCACTCAACAGTAAACAAATCAAACATAACGTTTAAAGGTGATACACCATGAAATTTCACTTTTCCTATTTTAAAACCTTTTTTGGGGGTCCCACTAGCACCTTCTATCCTCACAAAGTCCCATTTCTGACCGTTGTGTCTTTCTCTGGTTTTGAGAAGGCGAAGGTTAAAAGTATCCCACGGGTTCTTAAAACAGGCTGTCCAGATTTGCTGCCGATGGTGACGTCATCATCGGCCGTTTTTGAAGATTTTATTTTATTTATTTATTTTTTAATTCTTTTTTTTTCAAAAAAAATATTATTATTTTTTTTTTCTTTCAAAAGGATTTTTGGGGGGGTGGCGCAGTTCAGGCCAAAGATGGTACTGCAGCTGAAAATGCTCTGAGAGCCATTCAAAAATGAGATGGCTCTCTATTCAGGAGTGGTAATTTAGCCTCAAACCTTTTGAAAAACTTTTTGGGACATAAACAATATGACATAAATACTTTTTAAATGCATGGTGTATCACCTTTAAGTGTGTAGCCTAGATGGTATCTTCACATTTCTAAAGTGACACTTTGAGGACTTTAATACCTCTAAAATGAAAAATTAAACATTGGCCAAATTGTCAAATATTAGAGGCAGAAAGTGTGAAAATAGCCGATCTACATGCTCAGATCTGCTGTTTTCACCGATCTATAGAAGATCTGCTATTTTCGGCAAATGTTTCCCTCAACATTATAGGGATGCTACTGCACCAGGCAGTCACACAAAGGTTGGGGTCCCTCCTGTAACCCATGATGACCCCCCCCCCCAGGGGTCCCTCCTGTAACCCATGATGACCCCCCCCCCAGGGGTCCCTCCTGTAACCCATGATGACCCCCCCCTAGGGGTCCCTCCTGTAACCCATGATGACCCCCCCCCCCCCCCCAGGGGTCCCTCCTGTAACCCATGATGACCCCCCCCCCCCCCCCCAGGGGTCATAAGAAAATGAATGCCAGACTCAATGCTACAGTACCTGCTCTAAAGGCTTTGGCTTCAGAAGAATGTGAATATGAGCATATCTGCATTCTTTGAGGTCGATATGTATTATTTTCATCAATAGTTGATGCTATGCTAAAGAATACTATGTAACCTCCCAGCACTCCTTAAACAGGCTTCCTCTGTAGACCGCTTTAAAGCACTGCTCAAGACCCACTTCTTTACCCTTGCTTTTTGCTGATGTTCTCATCTGTTTTTAATTCCTTTTTATGTCCTCATTCTGTTATTAGGGTTATACTGACGTTTTTAATGTTTTTTTTTAATTTATTTTTTATTGTGTGGTTTTCTTTTTGTTTTGCGTGTCATAGGTAGGCAGAGGTTATATCAACAAATATGTCCGACCCGAATTGACATCCGACAATTTATTATGAAAATGCGTCCGAATCTGAATCTTTGAGTGCAAAGATTCTTTCGGGGAGGGTTAGGGTTAGGGTTAGGGTTAGGGTTAGCAGGGTTTGCATGCAGTCTGGGTTTTGGCTTCAGGCGAATTCGCAGAGAGAAGAAGATGGGACGATGGTCAGTCCAGCAATCGTCAGCCCCTCTGAGGGCCTTAGCGATCAGAAACATGCCTAGATCCTTATTTCGTGACCACTCAAAAGAAGTATTTATAACACATACATGTCAGACTTCTGAAAGGTATGCTAATTTATGCCCTCAGTTCTTGGTATGGAATACTTTTGAACTACTGTCTTCATCAATGGGGTGTGGTGGTCAGCCTGTGGTACTGCTGAGGTGTTATGGAAGCCCAGGTTTGCTTTGATAGGCCTTAGGCTCATCTGTGTGGTTGAGTCTGGTGTCTCATCTTCCTCTTGACAACACAACGCAGATTTTCTGTGGGTTTCAGGCCAGTACACCAGTGCCTAGTAGTTTTGCAGGTGCCAAGTGCTTCTGGCTAAAGGAAATTAGGAAGTCAACCTACGGAATGCAATGCTGGTTTTGCCCACACTCAAGTTTAGAGTCAACACAGCCATCTATCCAAAAGTTTTGGAGCACTTTGTGCTTCCGTAGGTTGACCACCATCATGCCACGCCCCATGATGGACATTTGTTCAAACGTATTATACTGATAGAGTGCATATTAACATAACCTTTCAGAAGTTTGACATTTCTGTATTGTAAATCCTTCTTTTGAGGGGTCGTGTGGAATATTCTAATATTTTGAGATGTGGATTTTTGATTTTCATGAGCTGTATGCCATAATCTAAATTTACACAAAAAGCTTTTGAATATTTCTTTGCGTGCACAATGAATCTAAATTATATGAAAGTTTAAAAAAACAATAATACTAAAGAAGAAATTTTACTTTTACTCTAATTTTATGAGATGAGTGTGTCAACCTGTAAATACATCAAGAAGCAAAAGACATTTGGCGGTGTGTGTGTTGCGGAGGATGATGAAATGTTGCGGTTAATGAAACATGTAACACGTATGTATTTCCCAACATACTCTGGGATCGGCACTAAAAGTGTTAGTTAAGGCAACGGTTATTTGTAATACACTGAAAGTGCTCAGGTAATACTAGGTAAATGTGTCCTTAGTTCAGTGTGTAGTGTCGTTATGAAAGTAAAATTGTTGAGTTTGTCTTCAACCTGTAAAAACATCAAGAAGCAAAAGACACTGGTGTGGCACTCCTGGTTTACTAGGATGGGGTTCAATTCCCTGTGGTGTCCTGCTGATTGCACTTACAGGAATGTTGATTTGAGGGTGGAGTATAATTGTAGTTCTATACATATAGTGGTCGTATGGGGGGTGGAGTATAATTGTAGTTCTATACATATACTGGTCGTATTGATATCTTGCATTAGATACCAGTGTCTGATATCGGTAAAACGCTGCCTAACTCAACACCAGCACATCACACAATTAGGGAGCTGCAGGCACACTTAAAGATTTCTCCTTAATTTCCTAAATCTAATCCTAGATATTTCCGATAACTCGGAAACCAATAGGTTTTAAGCGCCCGTCTTTTAGTATGTTGTAAAGCTCGTCGAGACGAACGTGTGGACATGACATTTTTTTTTTTTTTCAGATTGTCTTCAAAACCCCCCAAATTACACAAGACTATAGTAAGGCGTCAAAACATAGATTTTAAGTCTTAAATTTTCGATAGTGCCTATCTTTTGGTATGTTGTATAGCTCGTCGAGACGAACGTGTGGATGTGTGACACATTGCTGTGCGACCCCTGGAACCCTACTTTTTGTCGACAAATGCAATCCTAGTTTTTTCAAAGTGCGATAACTCGGAAACCAATAGGTTTTAAGCGCCTGTCACGTAGTATGTTGTATAGCTCTTCGAGACGAACGCGTGGATATGAAATTAATTCATTTTTTTAGATTGTCTTCAAAACCCCCAAAATTACATAAGGCTATAGTAAGGCGTCAAAACATAGATTTTAAGTCTTACAGTTTCGATAGTGCCTATCTTTTGGTATGTTGTATAGCTCGTCCAGACGAACATGTGGATGTGTGACACATTGCTGTGCGACCCCTGGAACCCTACTTTTTGTCGACAAATGCAATCCTAGATTTTTCAAAGTGCGATAACTCGGAAACCAATTGGTTTTAAGCGCCTGTCTCTTAGCAGGTTGTATAGGTATTCGAGACGAACGCGTGGATATGAAATTAATTCATTTTTTTAAGATTGTCTTCAAAACCCCCAAAATTACAAAAGGCTATAGTAAGGCGTCAAAACATAGATTTTAAGTCTTAAATTTCCGATAGTGCCTATCTTTTGGTATGTTGTATAGCTCGTCGAGACGAACGTGTGGATGTGTGACACATTGCTGTGCGACCCCTGGAACCCTACTTTTTGTCGACAAATGCAATCCTAGATTTTTCAAAGTGCGATAACTCGGAAACCAATAGGTTTTAAGCGCCTGTCTCTTAGTATGTTGTATAGCTCTTCGAGACGAACGCGTGGATATGAAATGAATTATTTTTTTTCAGATTGTCTTCAAAACCCCCAAAATTACATAAGGCTATAGTAAGGCGTCAAAACATAGATTTTAAGTCTTAAATTTCCGATAGTGCCTATCTTTTTGTATGTTGTATAGCTCGTCGAGACGAACGTGTGGATGTGTGACACATTGCTGTGCGACCCCTGGAACCCTACTTTTTGTCGACAAATGCAATCCTAGATTTTTCAAAGTGCGATAACTCGGAAACCAATTGGTTTTAAGCGCCTGTCTCTTAGCAGGTTGTATAGGTATTCGAGACGAACGCGTGGATATGAAATTAATTAATTTTTTTCAGATTGTCTTCAAAACCCCCAAAATTACTAAAAGGCTATAGTAAGGCGTCCAAACATAGATTTTAAGTCTTACATTTCCGATAGTGCCTATCTTTTGGTATGTTGTATAGCTCGTCGAGACGAACGTGTGGATGTGTGACACATTGCTGTGCGACCCCTGGAACCCTACTTTTTGTCGACAAATGCAATCCTAGATTTTTCAAAGTGCGATAACTCGGAAACCAATAGGTTTTAAGCGCCTGTCTCTTAGTATGTTGTATAGCTCTTCGAGACGAACGCGTGGATATGAAATTAATTCATTTTTTTTAGATTGTCTTCAAAACCCCCAAAATTACATAAGGCTATATAGTAAGGCGTCAAAACATAGATTTTAAGTCTTACAGTTTCGATAGTGCCTATCTTTTGGTATGTTGTATAGCTCGTCCAGACGAACATGTGGATGTGTGACACATTGCTGTGCGACCCCTACTTTTTGTCGACAAACCTGCTAAGAGCGCCTGTCTCTTAGCAGGTTGTATAGGTATTCGAGACGAACGCGTGGATATGAAATTAATTCATTTTTTTCAGATTGTCTTCAAAACCCCCAAAATTACAAAAGGCTATAGTAAGGCGTCAAAACATAGATTTTAAGTCTTACATTTTCGATAGTGCCTGTCTTTTGGTATGTTGTATAGCTCGTCGAGACGAACATGTGGATGTGTGACACATTGCTGTGCGACCCCTGGAACCCTACTTTTTGTCGACAAATGCAATCCTAGATTTTTCAAAGTGCGATAACTCGGAAACCAATAGGTTTTAAGCGCCTGTCTCTTAGCAGGTTGTATAGGTATTCGAGACGAACGCGTGGATATGAAATTAATTCCTTTTCTTCAGATTGTCTTCAAAACCCCCAAAATTACATAAGGATATAGTAAGGCGTCAAAACATAGATTTTAAGTCTTACATTTTCGATAGTGCCTATCTTTTGTAATGTTGTATAGCTCGTCGAGACGAACGTGTGGATGTGTGACACATTGCTGTGCGACCCCTGGAACCCTACTTTTTGTCGACAAATGCAATCCTAGATTTTTCAAAGTGCGATAACTCGGAAACCAAAAGGTTTTAAGCGCCTGTCTCTTAGTATGTTGTATAGCTCTTCGAGACGAACGCGTGGATATGAAATTAATTAATTTTTTTTAGATTGTCTTCAAAACCCCCAAAATTACATAAGGCGTCAAAACATAGATTTTAAGTCTTACAGTTTCGATAGTGCCTATCTTTTGGTATGTTGTATAGCTCGTCCAGACGAACATGTGGATGTGTGACACATTGCTGTGCGACCCCTGGAACCCTACTTTTTGTCGACAAACCTGCTAAGAGCGCCTGTCTCTTAGCAGGTTGTATAGGTATTCGAGACGAACGCGTGGATATGAAATTAATTCATTTTTTTCAGATTGTCTTCAAAACCCCCAAAATTACAAAAGGCTATAGTAAGGCGTCAAAACATAGATTTTAAGTCTTACATTTTCGATAGTGCCTGTCTTTTGGTATGTTGTATAGCTCGTCGAGACGAACATGTGGATGTGTGACACATTGCTGTGCGACCCCTGGAACCCTACTTTTTGTCGACAAATGCAATCCTAGATTTTTCAAAGTGCGATAACTCGGAAACCAATAGGTTTTAAGCGCCTGTCTCTTAGCAGGTTGTATAGGTATTCGAGACGAACGCGTGGATATGAAATTAATTCATTTTTTTCAGATTGTCTTCAAAACCCCCAAAAGTACAAAAGGCTATATATAGTAAGGCGTCAAAACATAGATTTTAAGTCTTACATTTTCGATAGTGCCTATCTTTTGGTATGTTGTATAGCTCGTCGAGACGAACGTGTGGATGTGTGACACATTGCTGTGCGACCCCTGGAACCCTACTTTTTGTCGACAAATGCAATCCTAGATTTTTCAAAGTGCGATAACTCGGAAACCAATAGGTTTTAAGCGCCTGTCTCTTAGTATGTTGTATAGCTCTTCGAGACGAACGCGTGGATATGAAATGAATTATTTTTTTTCAGATTGTCTTCAAAACCCCCAAAATTACATAAGGCTATAGTAAGGCGTCAAAACATAGATTTTAAGTCTTAAATTTCCGATAGTGCCTGTCTTTTGGTATGTTGTATAGCTCGTCGAGACGAACATGTGGATGTGTGACACATTGCTGTGCGTCCCCTGGAACCCTACTTTTTGTCGACAAATGCAATCCTAGATTTTTCAAAGTGCGATAACTCGGAAACCAATTGGTTTTAAGCGCCTGTCTCTTAGTATGTTGTATAGCTCTTCAAGACGAACGCGTGGATATGAAATTAATTCATTTTTTTCAGATTGTCTTCAAAACCCCCAAAATTACATAAGGCTATAGTAAGGCGTCAAAACATAGATTTTAAGTCTTACATTTTCGATAGTGCCTATCTTTTGGTATGTTGTATAGCTCGTCGAGACGAACGTGTGGATGTGTGACACATTGCTGTGCGACCCCTGGAACCCTACCTTTTGTCGACAAATGCAATCCTAGATTTTTCAAAGTGCGATAACTCGGAAACCAAAAGGTTTTAAGCGCCTGTCTCTTAGTATGTTGTATAGCTCTTCGAGACGAACGCGTGGATATGAAATTAATTATTTTTTTTTAGATTGTCTTCAAAACCCCCAAAATTACATAAGGCTATAGTAAGGCGTCAAAACATAGATTTTAAGTCTTACAGTTTCGATAGTGCCTATCTTTTGGTATGTTGTATAGCTCGTCCAGACGAACATGTGGATGTGTGACACATTGCTGTGCGACCCCTGGAACCCTACTTTTTGTCGACAAATGCAATCCTAGATTTTTCAAAGTGCGATAACTCGGAAACCAATAGGTTTTAAGCGCCTGTCTCTTAGTATGTTGTATAGCTCTTCGAGACGAACGCGTGGATATGAAATGAATTATTTTTTTTCAGATTGTCTTCAAAACCCCCAAAATTACATAAGGCTTTAGTAAGGCGTCAAAACATAGATTTTAAGTCTTAAATTTCCGATAGTGCCTATCTTTTTGTATGTTGTATAGCTCGTCGAGACGAACGTGTGGATGTGTGACACATTGCTGTGCGTCCCCTGGAACCCTACTTTTTGTCGACAAATGCAATCCTAGATTTTTCAAAGTGCGATAACTCGGAAACCAATAGGTTTTAAGCGCCTGTCTCTTAGCAGGTTGTATAGGTATTCGAGACGAACGCGTGGATATGAAATTAATTCATTTTTTTCAGATTGTCTTCAAAACCCCCAAAAGTACAAAAGGCTATATATAGTAAGGCGTCAAAACATAGATTTTAAGTCTTACATTTTCGATAGTGCCTATCTTTTGGTATGTTGTATAGCTCGTCGAGACGAACGTGTGGATGTGTGACACATTGCTGTGCGACCCCTGGAACCCTACTTTTTGTCGACAAATGCAATCCTAGATTTTTCAAAGTGCGATAACTCGGAAACCAATAGGTTTTAAGCGCCTGTCTCTTAGTATGTTGTATAGCTCTTCGAGACGAACGCGTGGATATGAAATGAATTATTTTTTTTCAGATTGTCTTCAAAACCCCCAAAATTACATAAGGCTATAGTAAGGCGTCAAAACATAGATTTTAAGTCTTAAATTTCCGATAGTGCCTGTCTTTTGGTATGTTGTATAGCTCGTCGAGACGAACATGTGGATGTGTGACACATTGCTGTGCGTCCCCTGGAACCCTACTTTTTGTCGACAAATGCAATCCTAGATTTTTCAAAGTGCGATAACTCGGAAACCAATTGGTTTTAAGCGCCTGTCTCTTAGTATGTTGTATAGCTCTTCAAGACGAACGCGTGGATATGAAATTAATTCAATTTTTTCAGATTGTCTTCAAAACCCCCAAAATTACATAAGGCTTTAGTAAGGCGTCAAAACATAGATTTTAAGTCTTAAATTTCCGATAGTGCCTATCTTTTGGTATGTTGTATAGCTCGTCGAGACGAACGTGTGGATGTGTGACACATTGCTGTGCGACCCCTGGAACCCTACTTTTTGTCGACAAATGCAATCCTAGATTTTTCAAAGTGCGATAACTCGGAAACCAAAAGGTTTTAAGCGCCTGTCTCTTAGTATGTTGTATAGCTCTTCGAGACGAACGCGTGGATATGAAATTAATAATTTTTTTTAGATTGTCTTCAAAACCCCCAAAATTACATAAGGCTATAGTAAGGCGTCAAAACATAGATTTTAAGTCTTACAGTTTCGATAGTGCCTATCTTTTGGTATGTTGTATAGCTCGTCCAGACGAACATGTGGATGTGTGACACATTGCTGTGCGACCCCTGGAACCCTACTTTTTGTCGACAAATGCAATCCTAGATTTTTCAAAGTGCGATAACTCGGAAACCAATTGGTTTTAAGCGCCTGTCTCTTAGTATGTTGTATAGCTCTTCGAGACGAACGCGTGGATATGAAATGTATTATTTTTTTTCAGATTGTCTTCAAAACCCCCAAAATTACATAAGGCTTTAGTAAGGCGTCAAAACATAGATTTTAAGTCTTAAATTTCCGATAGTGCCTATCTTTTTGTATGTTGTATAGCTCGTCGAGACGAACGTGTGGATGTGTGACACATTGCTGTGCGTCCCCTGGAACCCTACTTTTTGTCGACAAATGCAATCCTAGATTTTTCAAAGTGCGATAACTCGGAAACCAATAGGTTTTAAGCGCCTGTCTCTTAGTATGTTGTATAGCTCTTCGAGACGAACGCGTGGATATGAAATTAATATTTTTTTTTAGATTGTCTTCAAAACCCCCAAAATTACATAAGGCTATAGTAAGGCGTCAAAACATAGATTTTAAGTCTTACAGTTTCGATAGTGCCTATCTTTTGGTATGTTGTATAGCTCGTCCAGACGAACATGTGGATGTGTGACACATTGCTGTGCGACCCCTGGAACCCTACTTTTTGTCGACAAATGCAATCCTAGATTTTTCAAAGTGCGATAACTCGGAAACCAATTGGTTTTAAGCGCCTGTCTCTTAGCAGGTTGTATAGGTATTCGAGACGAACGCGTGGATATGAAATTAATTCATTTTTTTCAGATTGTCTTCAAAACCCCCAAAATTACTAAAAGGCTATAGTAAGGCGTCAAAACATAGATTTTAAGTCTTACAGTTTCGATAGTGCCTATCTTTTGGTATGTTGTATAGCTCGTCCAGACGAACATGTGGATGTGTGACACATTGCTGTGCGACCCCTGGAACCCTACTTTTTGTCGACAAACCTGCTAAGAGCGCCTGTCTCTTAGCAGGTTGTATAGGTATTCGAGACGAACGCGTGGATATGAAATTAATTCATTTTTTTCAGATTGTCTTCAAAACCCCCAAAATTACAAAAGGCTATAGTAAGGCGTCAAAACATAGATTTTAAGTCTTACATTTTCGATAGTGCCTGTCTTTTGGTATGTTGTATAGCTCGTCGAGACGAACATGTGGATGTGTGACACATTGCTGTGCGACCCCTGGAACCCTACTTTTTGTCGACAAATGCAATCCTAGATTTTTCAAAGTGCGATAACTCGGAAACCAATAGGTTTTAAGCGCCTGTCTCTTAGCAGGTTGTATAGGTATTCGAGACGAACGCGTGGATATGAAATTAATTCATTTTTTTCAGATTGTCTTCAAAACCCCCAAAAGTACAAAAGGCTATATATAGTAAGGCGTCAAAACATAGATTTTAAGTCTTACATTTTCGATAGTGCCTATCTTTTGGTATGTTGTATAGCTCGTCGAGACGAACGTGTGGATGTGTGACACATTGCTGTGCGACCCCTGGAACCCTACTTTTTGTCGACAAATGCAATCCTAGATTTTTCAAAGTGCGATAACTCGGAAACCAATAGGTTTTAAGCGCCTGTCTCTTAGTATGTTGTATAGCTCTTCGAGACGAACGCGTGGATATGAAATGAATTATTTTTTTTCAGATTGTCTTCAAAACCCCCAAAATTACATAAGGCTTTAGTAAGGCGTCAAAACATAGATTTTAAGTCTTAAATTTCCGATAGTGCCTATCTTTTGGTATGTTGTATAGCTCGTCGAGACGAACGTGTGGATGTGTGACACATTGCTGTGCGACCCCTGGAACCCTACCTTTTGTCGACAAATGCAATCCTAGATTTGTCAAAGTGCGATAACTCGGAAACCAAAAGGTTTTAAGCGCCTGTCTCTTAGTATGTTGTATAGCTCTTCGAGACGAACGCGTGGATATGAAATTAATTAATTTTTTTTAGATTGTCTTCAAAACCCCCAAAATTACATAAGGCTATACTAAGGCGTCAAAACATAGATTTTAAGTCTTACAGTTTCGATAGTGCCTATCTTTTGGTATGTTGTATAGCTCGTCCAGACGAACATGTGGATGTGTGACACATTGCTGTGCGACCCCTGGAACCCTACTTTTTGTCGACAAATGCAATCCTAGATTTTTCAAAGTGCGATAACTCGGAAACCAATAGGTTTTAAGCGCCTGTCTCTTAGTATGTTGTATAGCTCTTCGAGACGAACGCGTGGATATGAAATTAATTCATTTTTTTTAGATTGTCTTCAAAACCCCCAAAATTACATAAGGCTATAGTAAGGCGTCAAAACATAGATTTTAAGTCTTACAGTTTCGATAGTGCCTATCTTTTGGTATGTTGTATAGCTCGTCCAGACGAACATGTGGATGTGTGACACATTGCTGTGCGACCCCTGGAACCCTACTTTTTGTCGACAAACCTGCTAAGAGCGCCTGTCTCTTAGCAGGTTGTATAGGTATTCGAGACGAACGCGTGGATATGAAATTAATTCATTTTTTTCAGATTGTCTTCAAAACCCCCAAAATTACAAAAGGCTATAGTAAGGCGTCAAAACATAGATTTTAAGTCTTACATTTTCGATAGTGCCTGTCTTTTGGTATGTTGTATAGCTCGTCGAGACGAACATGTGGATGTGTGACACATTGCTGTGCGACCCCTGGAACCCTACTTTTTGTCGACAAATGCAATCCTAGATTTTTCAAAGTGCGATAACTCGGAAACCAATAGGTTTTAAGCGCCTGTCTCTTAGCAGGTTGTATAGGTATTCGAGACGAACGCGTGGATATGAAATTAATTCCTTTTTTTCAGATTGTCTTCAAAACCCCCAAAATTACATAAGGCTATATAGTAAGGCGTCAAAACATAGATTTTAAGTCTTACATTTTCGATAGTGCCTATCTTTTGGTATGTTGTATAGCTCGTCGAGACGAACGTGTGGATGTGTGACACATTGCTGTGCGACCCCTGGAACCCTACTTTTTGTCGACAAATGCAATCCTAGATTTTTCAAAGTGCGATAACTCGGAAACCAAAAGGTTTTAAGCGCCTGTCTCTTAGTATGTTGTATAGCTCTTCGAGACGAACGCGTGGATATGAAATTAATTCATTTTTTTTAGATTGTCTTCAAAACCCCCAAAATTACATAAGGCTATAGTAAGGCGTCAAAACATAGATTTTAAGTCTTACAGTTACGATAGTGCCTATCTTTTGGTATGTTGTATAGCTCGTCCAGACGAACATGTGGATGTGTGACACATTGCTGTGCGACCCCTGGAACCCTACTTTTTGTCGACAAACCTGCTAAGAGCGCCTGTCTCTTAGCAGGTTGTATAGGTATTCGAGACGAACGCGTGGATATGAAATTAATTCATTTTTTTCAGATTGTCTTCAAAACCCCCAAAATTACAAAAGGCTATAGTAAGGCGTCAAAACATAGATTTTAAGTCTTACATTTTCGATAGTGCCTGTCTTTTGGTATGTTGTATAGCTCGTCGAGACGAACATGTGGATGTGTGACACATTGCTGTGCGACCCCTGGAACCCTACTTTTTGTCGACAAATGCAATCCTAGATTTTTCAAAGTGCGATAACTCGGAAACCAATAGGTTTTAAGTGCCTGTCTCTTAGCAGGTTGTATAGGTATTCGAGACGAACGCGTGGATATGAAATTAATTCATTTTTTTCAGATTGTCTTCAAAACCCCCAAAAGTACAAAAGGCTATATATAGTAAGGCGTCAAAACATAGATTTTAAGTCTTACATTTTCGATAGTGCCTATCTTTTGGTATGTTGTATAGCTCGTCGAGACGAACGTGTGGATGTGTGACACATTGCTGTGAGACCCCTGGAACCCTACTTTTTGTCGACAAATGCAATCCTAGATTTTTCAAAGTGCGATAACTCGGAAACCAATAGGTTTTAAGCGCCTTTCTCTTAGTATGTTGTATAGCTCTTCGAGACGAACGCGTGGATATGAAATGAATTATTTTTTTTCAGATTGTCTTCAAAACCCCCAAAATTACAAAAGGCTATAGTAAGGCGTCAAAACATAGATTTTAAGTCTTACATTTTCGATAGTGCCTGTCTTTTGGTATGTTGTATAGCTCGTCGAGACGAACATGTGGATGTGTGACACATTGCTGTGCGACCCCTGGAACCCTACTTTTTGTCGACAAATGCAATCCTAGATTTTTCAAAGTGCGATAACTCGGAAACCAATAGGTTTTAAGTGCCTGTCTCTTAGCAGGTTGTATAGGTATTCGAGACGAACGCGTGGATATGAAATTAATTCATTTTTTTTCAGATTGTCTTCAAAACCCCCAAAAGTACAAAAGGCTATATATAGTAAGGCGTCAAAACATAGATTTTAAGTCTTACATTTTCGATAGTGCCTATCTTTTGGTATGTTGTATAGCTCGTCGAGACGAACGTGTGGATGTGTGACACATTGCTGTGAGACCCCTGGAACCCTACTTTTTG
>NC_137813.1:1227547-1245047 GCF_963921795.1 Nannobrachium achirus | reverse complement strand
CTTTTTGTCGACAAATGCAATCCTACATTTTTCAAAGTGCGATAACTCGGAAACCAATAGGTTTTAAGCGCCTGTCTCTTAGTATGATGTATAGCTATTCGAGACGAACGCGTGGATATGAAATGAATTATTTTTTTTTTCAGATTGTCTTCAAAACCCCCAAAATTACATAAGGCTATAGTAAGGCGTCAAAACATAGATTTTAAGTCTTAAATTTCCGATAGTGCCTATCTTTTGGTATGTTGTATAGCTCGTCGAGACGAACGTGTGGATGTGTGACACATTGCTGTGCGACCCCTGGAACCCTACTTTTTGTCGACAAATGCAATCCTAGATTTTTCAAAGTGCGATAACTCGGAAACCAATAGGTTTTAAGCGCCTGTCTCTTAGCATGTTTGTTGTATAGGTATTCGAGACGAACGCGTGGATATGAAATGATTTTTTTTTTTTTCAGATTGTCTTCAAAACCCCCAAAATGACATAAGGCTATAGTAAGGCGTCAAAACATAGATTTTAAGTCTTACAGTTTCGATAGTGCCTATCTTTTGGTATGTTGTATAGCTCGTCGAGACGAACGTGTGGATGTGTGACACATTGCTGTGCGTCCCCTGGAACCCTACTTTTTGTCGACAAATGCAATCCTAGATTTTTCAAAGTGCGATAACTCGGAAACCAATAGGTTTTAAGCGCCTGTCTCTTAGTATGTTGTATAGGTATTCGAGACGAACGCGTGGATATGAAATTAATTCATTTTTTTAGATTGTCTTCAAAACCCCCAAAATTACATAAGGCTATATAGTAAGGCGTCAAAACATAGATTTTAAGTCTTACATTTTCGATAGTGCCTATATTTTGGTATGTTGTATAGCTCGTCCAGACGAACATGTGGATGTGTGACACATTGCTGTGCGACCCCTGGAACCCTACTTTTTGTCGACAAATGCAATCCTAGATTTTTCAAAGTGCGATAACTCGGAAACCAATTGGTTTTAAGCGCCTGTCTCTTAGTATGTTGTATAGCTCTTCAAGACGAACGCGTGGATATGAAATTAATTCATTTTTTTCAGATTGTCTTCAAAACCCCCAAAATTACATAAGGCTATAGTAAGGCGTCAAAACATAGATTTTAAGTCTTACATTTTCGATAGTGCCTATCTTTTGGTATGTTGTATAGCTCGTCGAGACGAACATGTGGATGTGTGACACATTGCTGTGCGACCCCTGGAACCCTACTTTTTGTCGACAAATGCAATCCTACATTTTTCAAAGTGCGATAACTCGGAAACCAATAGGTTTTAAGCGCCTGTCTCTTAGTATGTTGTATAGCTATTCGAGACGAACGCGTGGATATGAAATGAATTTTTTTTTTTTCAGATTGTCTTCAAAACCCCCAAAATTACATAAGGCTATAGTAAGGCGTCAAAACATAGATTTTAAGTCTTAAATTTCCGATAGTGCCTATCTTTTGGTATGTTGTATAGCTCGTCGAGACGAACGTGTGGATGTGTGACACATTGCTGTGCGACCCCTGGAACCCTACTTTTTGTCGACAAATGCAATCCTAGATTTTTCAAAGTGCGATAACTCGGAAACCAATAGGTTTTAAGCGCCTGTCTCTTAGCATGTTTGTTGTATAGGTATTCGAGACGAACGCGTGGATATGAAATGATTTTTTTTTTTTTTCAGATTGTCTTCAAAACCCCCAAAATGACATAAGGCTATAGTAAGGCGTCAAAACATAGATTTTAAGTCTTACAGTTTCGATAGTGCCTATCTTTTGGTATGTTGTATAGCTCGTCCAGACGAACATGTGGATGTGTGACACATTGCTGTGCGACCCCTGGAACCCTACTTTTTGTCGACAAATGCAATCCTAGATTTTTCAAAGTGCGATAACTCGGAAACCAATTGGTTTTAAGCGCCTGTCTCTTAGTATGTTGTATAGCTCTTCAAGACGAACGCGTGGATATGAAATTAATTATTTTATTTCAGATTGTCTTCAAAACCCCCAAAATTACATAAGGCTATAGTAAGGCGTCAAAACATAGATTTTAAGTCTTACATTTTCGATAGTGCCTATCTTTTGGTATGTTGTATAGCTCGTCGAGACGAACATGTGGATGTGTGACACATTGCTGTGCGACCCCTGGAACCCTACTTTTTGTCGACAAATGCAATCCTACATTTTTCAAAGTGCGATAACTCGGAAACCAATAGGTTTTAAGCGCCTGTCTCTTAGTATGTTGTATAGCTATTCGAGACGAACGCGTGGATATGAAATGAATTATTTTTTTTTCAGATTGTCTTCAAAACCCCCAAAATGACATAAGGCTATAGTAAGGCGTCAAAACATAGATTTTAAGTCTTACAGTTTCGATAGTGCCTATCTTTTGGTATGTTGTATAGCTCGTCCAGACGAACATGTGGATGTGTGACACATTGCTGTGCGACCCCTGGAACCCTACTTTTTGTCGACAAATGCAATCCTAGATTTTTCAAAGTGCGATAACTCGGAAACCAATTGGTTTTAAGCGCCTGTCTCTTAGTATGTTGTATAGCTCTTCAAGACGAACGCGTGGATATGAAATTAATTATTTTATTTCAGATTGTCTTCAAAACCCCCAAAATTACATAAGGCTATAGTAAGGCGTCAAAACATAGATTTTAAGTCTTACATTTTCGATAGTGCCTATCTTTTGGTATGTTGTATAGCTCGTCGAGACGAACATGTGGATGTGTGACACATTGCTGTGCGACCCCTGGAACCCTACTTTTTGTCGACAAATGCAATCCTACATTTTTCAAAGTGCGATAACTCGGAAACCAATAGGTTTTAAGCGCCTGTCTCTTAGTATGTTGTATAGCTATTCGAGACGAACGCGTGGATATGAAATGAATTATTTTTTTTTCAGATTGTCTTCAAAACCCCCAAAATTACATAAGGCTATAGTAAGGCGTCAAAACATAGATTTTAAGTCTTAAATTTCCGATAGTGCCTATCTTTTGGTATGTTGTATAGCTCGTCGAGACGAACGTGTGGATGTGTGACACATTGCTGTGCGACCCCTGGAACCCTACTTTTTGTCGACAAATGCAATCCTAGATTTTTCAAAGTGCGATAACTCGGAAACCAATAGGTTTTAAGCGCCTGTCTCTTAGCATGTTTGTTGTATAGGTATTCGAGACGAACGCGTGGATATGAAATGAATTTTTTTTTTTTTCAGATTGTCTTCAAAACCCCCAAAATGACATAAGGCTATAGTAAGGCGTCAAAACATAGATTTTAAGTCTTAAATTTCCGATAGTGCCTATCTTTTTGTATGTTGTATAGCTCGTCGAGACGAACGTGTGGATGTGTGACACATTGCTGTGCGACCCCTGGAACCCTACTTTTTGTCGACAAATGCAATCCTAGATTTTTCAAAGTGCGATAACTCGGAAACCAATAGGTTTTAAGCGCCTGTCTCGTAGTATGTTGTATAGCTCTTCGAGACGAACGCGTGGATATGAAATTAATTCCTTTTTTTCTGATTGTCTTCAAAACCCCCAAAATTACATAAGGCTATAGTAAGGCGTCAAAACATAGATTTTAAGTCTTACATTTTCGATAGTGCCTATCTTTTGGTATGTTGTATAGCTCGTCGAGACGATCGTGTGGATGTGTGACACATTGCTGTGCGACCCCTGGAACCCTACTTTTTGTCGACAAATGCAATCCTAGATTTTTCAAAGTGCGATAACTCGGAAACCAAAAGGTTTTAAGCGCCTGTCTCTTAGTATGTTGTATAGCTCTCCGAGACGAACGCGTGGATATGAAATTAATTCATTTTTTTTAGATTGTCTTCAAAACCCCCAAAATTACATAAGGCTATAGTAAGGCGTCAAAACATAGATTTTAAGTCTTACAGTTTCGATAGTGCCTATCTTTTGGTATGTTGTATAGCTCGTCCAGACGAACATGTGGATGTGTGACACATTGCTGTGCGACCCCTGGAACCCTACTTTTTGTCGACAAATGCAATCCTAGATTTTTCAAAGTGCGATAACTCGGAAACCAATAGGTTTTAAGCGCGTGTCTCTTAGCATGTTGTATAGGTATTCGAGACGAATGCGTGGATATGAAATTAATTCATTTTTTTAGATTGTCTTCAAAACCCCCAAAATTACAAAAGGCTATAGTAAGGCGTCAAAACATAGATTTTAAGTCTTACATTTTCGATAGTGCCTATCTTTTGGTATGTTGTATAGCTCGTCGAGACGAACATGTGGATGTGTGACACATTGCTGTGCGACCCCTGGAACCCTACTTTTTGTCGACAAATGCAATCCTAGATTTTTCAAAGTGCGATAACTCGGAAACCAATTGGTTTTAAGCGCCTGTCTCTTAGTATGTTGTATAGCTCTTCAAGACGAACGCGTGGATATGAAATGAATTATTTTATTTCAGATTGTCTTCAAAACCCCCAAAATTACATAAGGCTATAGTAAGGCGTCAAAACATAGATTTTAAGTCTTAAATTTCCGATAGTGCCTATCTTTTGGTATGTTGTATAGCTCGTCGAGACGAACGTGTGGATGTGTGACACATTGCTGTGCGACCCCTGGAACCCTACTTTTTGTCGACAAATGCAATCCTAGATTTTTCAAAGTGCGATAACTCGGAAACCAATAGGTTTTAAGCGCCTGTCTCTTAGCATGTTTGTTGTATAGGTATTCGAGACGAACGCGTGGATATGAAATGAATTTTTTTTTTTCAGATTGTCTTCAAAACCCCCAAAATGACATAAGGCTATAGTAAGGCGTCAAAACATAGATTTTAAGTCTTACATTTTCGATAGTGCCTATCTTTTGGTATGTTGTATAGCTCGTCGAGACGATCGTGTGGATGTGTGACACATTGCTGTGCGACCCCTGGAACCCTACTTTTTGTCGACAAATGCAATCCTAGATTTTTCAAAGTGCGATAACTCGGAAACCAAAAGGTTTTAAGCGCCTGTCTCTTAGTATGTTGTATAGCTCTTCGAGACGAACGCGTGGATATGAAATTAATTCATTTTTTTTAGATTGTCTTCAAAACCCCCAAAATTACATAAGGCTATAGTAAGGCGTCAAAACATAGATTTTAAGTCTTACAGTTTCGATAGTGCCTATCTTTTGGTATGTTGTATAGCTCGTCCAGACGAACATGTGGATGTGTGACACATTGCTGTGCGACCCCTGGAACCCTACTTTTTGTCGACAAATGCAATCCTAGATTTTTCAAAGTGCGATAACTCGGAAACCAATAGGTTTTAAGCGCCTGTCTCTTAGCATGTTGTATAGGTATTCGAGACGAATGCGTGGATATGAAATTAATTCATTTTTTTAGATTGTCTTCAAAACCCCCAAAATTACAAAAGGCTATAGTAAGGCGTCAAAACATAGATTTTAAGTCTTACATTTTCGATAGTGCCTATCTTTTGGTATGTTGTATAGCTCGTCGAGACGAACATGTGGATGTGTGACACATTGCTGTGCGACCCCTGGAACCCTACTTTTTGTCGACAAATGCAATCTTAGATTTTTCAAAGTGCGATAACTCGGAAACCAATAGGTTTTAAGCGCCTGTCTCTTAGTATGTTGTATAGGTATTCGAGACGAACGCGTGGATATGAAATTAATTCATTTTTTTAGATTGTCTTCAAAACCCCCAAAATTACATAAGGCTATATAGTAAGGCGTCAAAACATAGATTTTAAGTCTTACATTTTCGATAGTGCCTATATTTTGGTATGTTGTATAGCTCGTCCAGACGAACATGTGGATGTGTGACACATTGCTGTGCGACCCCTGGAACCCTACTTTTTGTCGACAAATGCAATCCTAGATTTTTCAAAGTGCGATAACTCGGAAACCAATTGGTTTTAAGCGCCTGTCTCTTAGTATGTTGTATAGCTCTTCAAGACGAACGCGTGGATATGAAATTAATTCATTTTTTTCAGATTGTCTTCAAAACCCCCAAAATTACATAAGGCTATAGTAAGGCGTCAAAACATAGATTTTAAGTCTTACATTTTCGATAGTGCCTATCTTTTGGTATGTTGTATAGCTCGTCGAGACGAACATGTGGATGTGTGACACATTGCTGTGCGACCCCTGGAACCCTACTTTTTGTCGACAAATGCAATCCTACATTTTTCAAAGTGCGATAACTCGGAAACCAATAGGTTTTAAGCGCCTGTCTCTTAGTATGTTGTATAGCTATTCGAGACGAACGCGTGGATATGAAATGAATTATTTTTTTTTCAGATTGTCTTCAAAACCCCCAAAATTACATAAGGCTATAGTAAGGCGTCAAAACATAGATTTTAAGTCTTAAATTTCCGATAGTGCCTATCTTTTGGTATGTTGTATAGCTCGTCGAGACGAACGTGTGGATGTGTGACACATTGCTGTGCGACCCCTGGAACCCTACTTTTTGTCGACAAATGCAATCCTAGATTTTTCAAAGTGCGATAACTCGGAAACCAATAGGTTTTAAGCGCCTGTCTCTTAGCATGTTTGTTGTATAGGTATTCGAGACGAACGCGTGGATATGAAATGATTTTTTTTTTTTTCAGATTGTCTTCAAAACCCCCAAAATGACATAAGGCTATAGTAAGGCGTCAAAACATAGATTTTAAGTCTTACAGTTTCGATAGTGCCTATCTTTTGGTATGTTGTATAGCTCGTCCAGACGAACATGTGGATGTGTGACACATTGCTGTGCGACCCCTGGAACCCTACTTTTTGTCGACAAATGCAATCCTAGATTTTTCAAAGTGCGATAACTCGGAAACCAATTGGTTTTAAGCGCCTGTCTCTTAGTATGTTGTATAGCTCTTCAAGACGAACGCGTGGATATGAAATTAATTATTTTATTTCAGATTGTCTTCAAAACCCCCAAAATTACATAAGGCACAACGTTACGTTACGTAAGGCGTCAAAACATAGATTTTAAGTCTTACATTTTCGATAGTGCCTATCTTTTGGTATGTTGTATAGCTCGTCGAGACGAACATGTGGATGTGTGACACATTGCTGTGCGACCCCTGGAACCCTACTTTTTGTCGACAAATGCAATCCTACATTTTTCAAAGTGCGATAACTCGGAAACCAATAGGTTTTAAGCGCCTGTCTCTTAGTATGTTGTATAGCTATTCGAGACGAACGCGTGGATATGAAATGAATTATTTTTTTTTCAGATTGTCTTCAAAACCCCCAAAATTACATAAGGCTATAGTAAGGCGTCAAAACATAGATTTTAAGTCTTAAATTTCCGATAGTGCCTATCTTTTGGTATGTTGTATAGCTCGTCGAGACGAACGTGTGGATGTGTGACACATTGCTGTGCGACCCCTGGAACCCTACTTTTTGTCGACAAATGCAATCCTAGATTTTTCAAAGTGCGATAACTCGGAAACCAATAGGTTTTAAGCGCCTATCTCTTAGCATGTTTGTTGTATAGGTATTCGAGACGAACGCGTGGATATGAAATGAATTTTTTTTTTTTTCAGATTGTCTTCAAAACCCCCAAAATGACATAAGGCTATAGTAAGGCGTCAAAACATAGATTTTAAGTCTTAAATTTCCGATAGTGCCTATCTTTTTGTATGTTGTATAGCTCGTCGAGACGAACGTGTGGATGTGTGACACATTGCTGTGCGACCCCTGGAACCCTACTTTTTGTCGACAAATGCAATCCTAGATTTTTCAAAGTGCGATAACTCGGAAACCAATAGGTTTTAAGCGCCTGTCTCGTAGTATGTTGTATAGCTCTTCGAGACGAACGCGTGGATATGAAATTAATTCCTTTTTTTCTGATTGTCTTCAAAACCCCCAAAATTACATAAGGCTATAGTAAGGCGTCAAAACATAGATTTTAAGTCTTACATTTTCGATAGTGCCTATCTTTTGGTATGTTGTATAGCTCGTCGAGACGATCGTGTGGATGTGTGACACATTGCTGTGCGACCCCTGGAACCCTACTTTTTGTCGACAAATGCAATCCTAGATTTTTCAAAGTGCGATAACTCGGAAACCAAAAGGTTTTAAGCGCCTGTCTCTTAGTATGTTGTATAGCTCTCCGAGACGAACGCGTGGATATGAAATTAATTCATTTTTTTTAGATTGTCTTCAAAACCCCCAAAATTACATAAGGCTATAGTAAGGCGTCAAAACATAGATTTTAAGTCTTACAGTTTCGATAGTGCCTATCTTTTGGTATGTTGTATAGCTCGTCCAGACGAACATGTGGATGTGTGACACATTGCTGTGCGACCCCTGGAACCCTACTTTTTGTCGACAAATGCAATCCTAGATTTTTCAAAGTGCGATAACTCGGAAACCAATAGGTTTTAAGCGCCTGTCTCTTAGCATGTTGTATAGGTATTCGAGACGAATGCGTGGATATGAAATTAATTCATTTTTTTAGATTGTCTTCAAAACCCCCAAAATTACAAAAGGCTATAGTAAGGCGTCAAAACATAGATTTTAAGTCTTACATTTTCGATAGTGCCTATCTTTTGGTATGTTGTATAGCTCGTCGAGACGAACATGTGGATGTGTGACACATTGCTGTGCGACCCCTGGAACCCTACTTTTTGTCGACAAATGCAATCCTAGATTTTTCAAAGTGCGATAACTCGGAAACCAATTGGTTTTAAGCGCCTGTCTCTTAGTATGTTGTATAGCTCTTCAAGACGAACGCGTGGATATGAAATTAATTATTTTATTTCAGATTGTCTTCAAAACCCCCAAAATTACATAAGGCTATAGTAAGGCGTCAAAACATAGATTTTAAGTCTTACATTTTCGATAGTGCCTATCTTTTGGTATGTTGTATAGCTCGTCGAGACGAACATGTGGATGTGTGACACATTGCTGTGCGACCCCTGGAACCCTACTTTTTGTCGACAAATGCAATCCTACATTTTTCAAAGTGCGATAACTCGGAAACCAATAGGTTTTAAGCGCCTGTCTCTTAGTATGTTGTATAGCTATTCGAGACGAACGCGTGGATATGAAATGATTTTTTTTTTTTTCAGATTGTCTTCAAAACCCCCAAAATTACATAAGGCTATAGTAAGGCGTCAAAACATAGATTTTAAGTCTTACAGTTTCGATAGTGCCTATCTTTTGGTATGTTGTATAGCTCGTCCAGACGAACATGTGGATGTGTGACACATTGCTGTGCGACCCCTGGAACCCTACTTTTTGTCGACAAATGCAATCCTAGATTTTTCAAAGTGCGATAACTCGGAAACCAATAGGTTTTAAGCGCCTGTCTCTTAGCATGTTGTATAGGTATTCGAGACGAATGCGTGGATATGAAATTAATTCATTTTTTTAGATTGTCTTCAAAACCCCCAAAATTACAAAAGGCTATAGTAAGGCGTCAAAACATAGATTTTAAGTCTTACATTTTCGATAGTGCCTATCTTTTGGTATGTTGTATAGCTCGTCGAGACGAACATGTGGATGTGTGACACATTGCTGTGCGACCCCTGGAACCCTACTTTTTGTCGACAAATGCAATCCTAGATTTTTCAAAGTGCGATAACTCGGAAACCAATTGGTTTTAAGCGCCTGTCTCTTAGTATGTTGTATAGCTCTTCAAGACGAACGCGTGGATATGAAATTAATTATTTTATTTCAGATTGTCTTCAAAACCCCCAAAATTACATAAGGCTATAGTAAGGCGTCAAAACATAGATTTTAAGTCTTACATTTTCGATAGTGCCTATCTTTTGGTATGTTGTATAGCTCGTCGAGACGAACATGTGGATGTGTGACACATTGCTGTGCGACCCCTGGAACCCTACTTTTTGTCGACAAATGCAATCCTACATTTTTCAAAGTGCGATAACTCGGAAACCAATAGGTTTTAAGCGCCTGTCTCTTAGTATGTTGTATAGCTATTCGAGACGAACGCGTGGATATGAAATGATTTTTTTTTTTTTCAGATTGTCTTCAAAACCCCCAAAATTACATAAGGCTATAGTAAGGCGTCAAAACATAGATTTTAAGTCTTACATTTTCGATAGTGCCTATCTTTTGGTATGTTGTATAGCTCGTCGAGACGAACGTGTGGATGTGTGACACATTGCTGTGCGACCCCTGGAACCCTACTTTTTGTCGACAAATGCAATCCTAGATTTTTCAAAGTGCGATAACTCGGAAACCAATAGGTTTTAAGCGCCTGTCTCTTAGCATGTTTGTTGTATAGGTATTCGAGACGAACGCGTGGATATGAAATGAATTTTTTTTTTCAGATTGTCTTCAAAACCCCCAAAATGACATAAGGCTATAGTAAGGCGTCAAAACATAGATTTTAAGTCTTACATTTTCGATAGTGCCTATCTTTTGGTATGTTGTATAGCTCGTCGAGACGATCGTGTGGATGTGTGACACATTGCTGTGCGACCCCTGGAACCCTACTTTTTGTCGACAAATGCAATCCTAGATTTTTCAAAGTGCGATAACTCGGAAACCAAAAGGTTTTAAGCGCCTGTCTCTTAGTATGTTGTATAGCTCTTCGAGACGAACGCGTGGATATGAAATTAATTCATTTTTTTTAGATTGTCTTCAAAACCCCCAAAATTACATAAGGCTATAGTAAGGCGTCAAAACATAGATTTTAAGTCTTACAGTTTCGATAGTGCCTATCTTTTGGTATGTTGTATAGCTCGTCCAGACGAACATGTGGATGTGTGACAAATTGCTGTGCGACCCCTGGAACCCTACTTTTTGTCGACAAATGCAATCCTAGATTTTTCAAAGTGCGATAACTCGGAAACCAATAGGTTTTAAGCGCCTGTCTCTTAGCATGTTGTATAGGTATTCGAGACGAATGCGTGGATATGAAATTAATTCATTTTTTTAGATTGTCTTCAAAACCCCCAAAATTACAAAAGGCTATAGTAAGGCGTCAAAACATAGATTTTAAGTCTTACATTTTCGATAGTGCCTATCTTTTGGTATGTTGTATAGCTCGTCGAGACGAACATGTGGATGTGTGACACATTGCTGTGCGACCCCTGGAACCCTACTTTTTGTCGACAAATGCAATCTTAGATTTTTCAAAGTGCGATAACTCGGAAACCAAAAGGTTTTAAGCGCCTGTCTCTTAGTATGTTGTATAGCTCTTCAAGACGAACGCGTGGATATGAAATTAATTCATTTTTTTCAGATTGTCTTCAAAACCCCCAAAATTACATAAGGCTATAGTAAGGCATCAAAACATAGATTTTAAGTCTTACATTTTCGATAGTGCCTATCATTTGGTATGTTGTATAGCTCGTCCAGACGAACATGTGGATGTGTGACACATTGCTGTGCGACCCCTGGAACCCTACTTTTTGTCGACAAATGCAATCCTACATTTTTCAAAGTGCGATAACTCGGAAACCAATTGGTTTTAGTATGTTGTATAGCTCTTCAAGACGAACGCGTGGATATGAAATTAATTCATTTTTTTCAGATTGTCTTCAAAACCCCCAAAATTACATAAGGCGTCAAAACATAGATTTTAAGTCTTAAATTTCCGATAGTGCCTATCTTTTTGTATGTTGTATAGCTCGTCGAGACGAACGTGTGGATGTGTGACACATTGCTGTGCGACCCCTGGAACCCTACTTTTTGTCGACAAATGCAATCCTAGATTTTTCAAAGTGCGATAACTCGGAAACCAATAGGGTTTAAGCGCCTGTCTCGTAGTATGTTGTATAGCTCTTCGAGACGAACGCGTGGATATGAAATTAATTCCTTTTTTTCTGATTGTCTTCAAAACCCCCAAAATTACATAAGGCTATAGTAAGGCGTCAAAACATAGATTTTAAGTCTTACAGTTTCGATAGTGCCTATCTTTTGGTATGTTGTATAGCTCGTCCAGACGAACATGTGGATGTGTGACACATTGCTGTGCGACCCCTGGAACCCTACTTTTTGTCGACAAATGCAATCCTAGATTTTTCAAAGTGCGATAACTCGGAAACCAATAGGTTTTAAGCGCCTGTCTCTTAGCATGTTGTATAGGTATTCGAGACGAATGCGTGGATATGAAATTAATTCATTTTTTTAGATTGTCTTCAAAACCCCCAAAATTACAAAAGGCTATAGTAAGGCGTCAAAACATAGATTTTAAGTCTTACATTTTCGATAGTGCCTATCTTTTGGTATGTTGTATAGCTCGTCGAGACGAACATGTGGATGTGTGACACATTGCTGTGCGACCCCTGGAACCCTACTTTTTGTCGACAAATGCAATCTTAGATTTTTCAAAGTGCGATAACTCGGAAACCAAAAGGTTTTAAGCGCCTGTCTCTTAGTATGTTGTATAGCTCTTCAAGACGAACGCGTGGATATGAAATTAATTCATTTTTTTCAGATTGTCTTCAAAACCCCCAAAATTACATAAGGCTATAGTAAGGCGTCAAAACATAGATTTTAAGTCTTACATTTTCGATAGTGCCTATCATTTGGTATGTTGTATAGCTCGTCCAGACGAACATGTGGATGTGTGACACATTGCTGTGCGACCCCTGGAACCCTACTTTTTGTCGACAAATGCAATCCTACATTTTTCAAAGTGCGATAACTCGGAAACCAATTGGTTTTAGTATGTTGTATAGCTCTTCAAGACGAACGCGTGGATATGAAATTAATTCATTTTTTTCAGATTGTCTTCAAAACCCCCAAAATTACATAAGGCGTCAAAACATAGATTTTAAGTCTTAATTTTTCGATAGTGCCTATCTTTTGGTATGTTGTATAGCTCGTCGAGACGCACGTGTGGATGTGTGACACATTGCTGTGCGACCCCTGGAACCCTACTTTTTGTCGACAAATGCAATCCTAGATTTTTCAAAGTGCGATAGCTCGGAAACCAATAGGTTTTAAGCGCCTGTCTCTTAGCATGTTGTATAGGTCTTCGAGACGAACGCGTGGATATTAAATTAATTCATTTTTTTCAGATTGTCTTCAAAACCCCCAAAATTACATAAGGCTATAGTAAGGCGTCAAAACATAGATTTTACGTCTTAAATTTCCGATAGTGCCTATCTTTTGGTATGTTGTATAGCTCGTCGAGACGAGCGTGTGGATGTGTGACACATTGCTTTGCAACCCCTGGAACCCGATTAATTCATTTTTTTAGATTGTCTTCAATTCCCCCAAAATTACATAAGACTATAGTAAGGCATCAAAACATAGATTTTACGTCTTAAATTTCTGATAGTGCCTATCTTTTGGTATGTTGTATAGCTTGTCGAGACGAGCGTGTGGATATGTGACACATTGCTGTGCGACCCTTGGAACCTTATTATTTTTTTTTAATATTGTCTTCAAAACCCCCAAAATTACATAAGATGTCAAAACATAGATTTTACGTCTTAAATTTCCGATAGTGCCTATCTTTTGGTATGTTGTATAGCTCGTCGAGATGAACATTTGGATGTGTGACACATTGCTGTGCGACCCCTGGAACCCTATTAATTCATTTTTTTTAGATTGTCTTCAAATTCCCCAAAATTACATAAGACTATATATAGTAAGGCTGTTACTGAACAAACACTCTCTATACTGTAGGGGTGGGCAACCTTAATGATGAGAGGGCCACTATAGTTTTACATTCACTCCAGAGGACCACTATAGTTTTACATTCACTCCAGAGGGCCACTATAGTTTTACATTCACTCCAGAGGGCCACTATAGTTTTACATTCACTCCAGAGGGCCACTATAGTTTTACATTCACTCCAGAGGGCCACTATAGTTTTACATTCACTCCAGAGGACCACTATAGTTTTACATTACTCCAGAGGGCCACTATAGTTTTACATTACTCCAGAGGACCACTATAGTTTTACATTCACTCCAGAGGGCCACTATAGTTTTACATTCACTCCAGAGGGCCACTATAGTTTTACATTCACTCCAGAGGGCCACTATAGTTTTACATTCACTCCAGAGGGCCACAATGCATATAATATACAGTAAAAAAAATAGCCGATCCACAAGCTCAAAACATGTTACAGTGTGACACATTTTGAGCTTGTAGATCTGCTATGTTTAAAACTTTTGAATTGGAACCATGAAAAGTAAAATGTTTCAAATGCATTCACATGTTCTGATGTTCACTGTATGATCTTACTGTACATAATGATACATTGGACTAATATAGACTGAAGTCATTTATGTGATTATTGAATTGTATCAATAATATATCAGCATTCCAGAATTAACCTGCGGGCCGCATTAAGTGAAGTTGGGGGCCGCATGTGGCCCCCGGGCCGCCAGTTGCCCATGTATGGTCTATAGCTATGATTACTGGTAGGCCTACTATTTACTACTAGACCTGCTTCAGCTCAAACCAAAATAGCAGTGTGTGTGTGTGTGTGTGTGTGTGTGTGTGTGTGTGTGTGCGTGCGTGCGTGCGTGCGTGCGTGCGTGCGTGCGTGCGTGCGTGCGTGCGTGCGTGCGTGCGTGCGTGCGTGCGCGTGTTTAACTGAAACACTGCCACCCCTGTCCTCCATTACATTCTCTAGTCTCTCAGACATACCGTAGGCTACTGGAGTGAAACCCCCTCCCCAAAATAAAGACCCCCGTTTGTCAGTCCTCTCCTGAGGAGGGGGGAGGGGGGAGGGGGGGGGAGGGTATCCGGTATTTGAGGGCAGCCACCCTGGACAATCACAGTCTTTGTACAAACTGAGCCTCTGCCCACCGCCCAACACACCTGATCACCGTTACACCACAGCATGGGGGGGAGAGAGAGAGAGAGAGAGAGAGAGAGAGAGAGAGAGAGAGAGAGAGAGAGAGAGAGAGAGAGAGGTAGAGAGAGAGAGACAGACTGATGTGTTCATTCAGTCTGGAAGGTGATGGCACAGTGAAGCAGCAGCAGTTTTGGTGTCGTTGGGACTAGTTCGTTATTTGTCCAGATATCGTACAGTTATTGTGCAGTTATCGTGCAGTTATGGTCCAGTTATGGTCCAGTTATGGTACAGTGGTGCTTCCATATGACAGAGCATGGAGGACGTATGGATTTACAAACTGGATTTACATGGAAGATGGTTTCTATTATCTGGATGGATTCATACAGATCACACTGGAAGGTGTGGACGGACGGACGGACGGACGGACGGACGGGTGTGATGCAGCGTCCTCTCAGATCTCCTCTAAGGTAAGAGAAGGAAGGTGTCTCCACCATGTTGGGGCGGCTGTAGCTCAGGAGGTAGAGCGCAGGCATTGACACTAAGGCTTGCCCACCTGCCCCCGGCAGGTAAATAAAACGTCAGGGCAGGTGAAGTTGGCTTTCAGGTTGCCCGACAGGGCAAGTGCTCATTTGAGAGGCGACACAAATGTCTATAAACACAACACCAGATATCTGTCTAAACACCTGAACGTGGCCAGTGCGCTGTGTCTTCTGGTCTGTGGAATGTAAAATAAGAGCACTATTTACTATAATGTGCTGTTTTTACTGTTGCTACATTTAAAAAAATAAAATAACAAGTGTGAAACCATAGACATATTCAATCATAGCTAAAGTATTTGGATTTAGGTGTATTGAGGTATGACATTTTATCGCACAGCCCCAGAAAGTAAAGAAATAAGTGTTAAATTGAGCGGTAATTAAAATCGTACCCATCATTTTATAATGGACGATATACTTTTCGGGCAAGTGGGCATTACCTTCGGGCAAGTAGAAAATGACCTGTACTTGCCCGATGGGCAAGTGCCTCTGAGACCTTAGTGTCAACCCCTGGAGCGGGTTGGCCAATGACCGGTGGGTCGGAGGTTCAAATCCTGGCTCCTCCCGTCAACATGTCGAAGTGTCCTTGGGCAAGACACTGAACCCCACGTTGCCTCCAATGAGTTGGTTGGTGAAAGCTTGCCACCGTTGGTGTGTGAATGTGGGAAGTGAGGACGCTGACGTCGACTGTTCGCCGCTTCACTTCCCAATGTATGAATGAATGAACCATTGTAAAGCGCTTTGAGCACTTGGAAAAGCGCTATAAAAATGCAATTCATTAATTCATTATCAACGTGACCCCAGCTCACATCATGACCTTTTGCGCCCCCACACCAGAAGCACTGAAACAATAATCTATTATCACGTGTTTACTTTGACTACACAAACATTGGTAGCATTCATTCATTCATTCATTCATTCATTCATTCATCCATCCATCCATCCATCCATCCATCCATCCATCCATTCATTCATTCATTCATTCATTCATTCATTCATTCATTCATTCATCCATCCATCCATCCATCCATCCATCCATCCATCCATCCATTCATTCATTCATTCATTCATTCATGAAACTATATGAAATCTGGGGGTCCCTGCTTCATCTCTCTCTCAGCTAAGGGGTCCTCGGCCTGAAAATGTTGAAGACCCCTGCATTAGATCAACCTCTTTGACATGAAGTGCTGTGTTTTTATTTAATTGATAGTCAATGTGCCACGTCAACATTAATGACAACTTATCCAAATAAAATATTTCCAACTGATTTCCTTATACATGAAACCCCCTTTTTAGTTTTTGTTTACTTTTTTATAGTAATGCTCTTTAGACTTATAACCACCCACCCATCACCCAGACTGATGTCCCAGTCAGAGTTCAATGCATGTAGTATTATGATTGTGTGCAGGAGGTCATTTGCATACAAATGTGAAGGGACTTCATTTAAATCAATTAAGTCATTTAAAGTCTGAAGGAGACCCTCCCCTGTGCCAATGGTGGCACCTGTGCCTACGGTTGCCTACCCTTGCATTAGAGCAGTGGTTCTCAACCTGTGGGTCGGGACCCCAAGATGATTAACTTGAAGGAGTAGTTCACCCCCAAAATGACTTTTTTTCTATTGATTACTCATGCCATGGAGAGTAGAGTTCAATAATATATATATATTTTTTGTCACATTCCTAAGACAACATTTTGATTTGAGTAAATTTACCCCCATTGATTCCGGATGGGGACCCGTTTCGAAACGGGTCCCCATCCGGAACGAATGGGGGTACATTTATTGATATCACATTTTTGTCTTAGGAATGCGACAAAAAACTAAAAATATTATTGAACTCTACTCTCCATGGCATGACTAATCAATAGAAAAAAAGTCATTTTGGGGGTGAACTACTCCTTTAATGTGAAACATTGTCTTCTCACTCAACAGTAAACAAACCAACATAAAGTTTAAGTGTATAGAGGGTATCTGCACATTTCTAAAGTGACAATTGAAGGACTTTAAAGACCTTTTTAGTACCTAGGTAAAACATTGGTCAAATTGTCAAATATTAGAGGCAGAAATTGTGAAAACAGCAGATCTACATGCTCACAACGCCATTTTCACAATGGAATAGATCGAGTAAATGTAATGCCAAATATTACAATTCCAAGTGCTTGTGCAGGATGGGGGGTCCCCAGGTCAAATATGATTATTTTGGGGGTCGTGGCCTGAAAAGGTTGAGAACCACTGCAT
>NC_137813.1:1220047-1222547 GCF_963921795.1 Nannobrachium achirus | reverse complement strand
ACGAGCACATATATTATTTTCTTGTTTGCCAGGGAAACAGAATGTCTTCTCTTTAAAAAAAAAGAGGTAAAAGATTCCTCAGAGTTCGTTCGTTGGTGGTTGAAGTCAGAAACAACAGTGGTAGAAGTAGTGGTCCCAAACGCGACGAGGGCCGTGCAGGCAAAAAAAAGGAACGCCGCACCGCGTCGCCATCTTGTGGAAGTGCAGGTTTCAAGGCAGAAACGACAGCGGAAGGGAAAACTTCTAAGAATGGAGGGGTCGGCTTTTTCAACAAACAAAAAAAAAAGACAAAAAAATCAGGAGACAAAAAAAAACAGGGTCTGGGTGATGATGATTTTTCTTTTAAAGAGGGATCGCTGTTAGAACAATTTAAAAACACACATAACTCACACAACAACTATTTCAAGTCCAGATTTTCTCCTTTTTTTACAAGAAGCACACAGGGCCGACCTCCAGGCCGAACTCCTGGTCGGGACCGCCGATGTCCATGGGGGCGATATCGATGATGGGGAGACGGGACGTTTTCGTTGTCTTGTAGTCGATGACTGTCTTTCCCCAGGCGCCAGTGTGCGACTGCAAAGAGAGGGAGGGAGGGAGGACACCGTTAGGATTATCTACGATATCATCAGCATACATTCACACACAGCTGTTAATAATAATACTATAGTCTATTATAATAATAATACTATAGTCTATTATAATAGGACACGTGGTGCACATAGGTTGCTTGTGAGGGGCCTTCAAAAGGAGGGCCAGGCAGTCAGCAGGGCACTGCTCAGTATCAGCTACTATAAGAAGGAGGTGTTGTTTCCTTTATCCATGATCGATGTGTGCTGTGTCTGACCAGTATGTCAACTGTACTGTACTGTCCTGTCCTGTACTGTACTGTACTGTACTGTACTGTACTGTATGTAACACTGATCTGCAGTCTTTGTAACGTCTCCTGTTGTCAGACTGCACTGGCAGCGCTTCTGCCCGTCGTCCTTGTTACTCCAGTGCGTGTGGACATATTAATAAAGTGTGGATGTCCTTTGTACAAGGAATCCTTGTTACTCGTGTGCATGTGGACATATTAATAAAGTGTGGATGTCCTTTGTACAAGGAATCCTTGTTACTCCAGTGCGTGTGGACATATTAATAAAGTGTGGATGTCCTTTGTACAAGGAATCCTTGTTACTCCTGTGCATGTGGACATGTTAATAAAGTGTGGATGTCCTTTGTACAAGGAATCCTTGTTACTCCAGTGCATGTGGACATCTAACAATTCATTTAGCGATGTCTGTCTGACCATCTGCATGCTGACATCACTGATACTACACAGTGTCGTCACCATGGTAACAATGCCCAACTGACATCATTGACTGAGATTACATCACAGGCTGGCCTGGACAAGGAACACCATATATGGGCATAAAAGAGTGCCAGCCAGACAGGCAGATACAAGGGGTGTTGCACAAGTGGACATCGATTCGATTGTGACTGTTCTGCCCAACGGGCACCGGTCTGGGTTCTCCAACATTACTTCTGAGACTCCAACATTCAGTCCTTCATCGCACACCCCGGGCACAGGACTAGTATTAAACCAGGACTAGTATGCAACTAGGACTAGTACAGGACTAGTATTAAACCAGGACTAGTACAGGACTAGTATTAAACTAGTATTAAACTCACCGTCCTTCAGGACGCTGTATGTGAAACGGCTGTTTAAACTAGTATTAAAGTATGACTAGTACAGGACTAGTATTAAACTAGTATTAAAGTATGACTAGTACAGGACTAGTATTAAACTAGTATTACCGTGCATCCGTCCTCCAGGACGCTGTATGTGAAACGGCTGTTGCCCTCGGCTCTGATCTCGATCTCGTTGCTGCCTTGCAGCAGCAGGGCCTTCTTCAGGTTGGCGGTGGTGGCGTCCATGTAGGCCACGCTGTTCTTGCAGTGGTAGGTCAGGTTCTGGCTGGCCTCCGTGGACATGAGGCGCAGGAAGGTCAGCTGGATGTTCACGTCCTCGGGAACGGAGCCCTCACTGCCATACTCGAACTGTTGGAGAGAGAGAGAGAGAGAGAGAGAGGTTTACTTACACTGAAGCAGAGAGGAGAGAGAGTATCACGTTTTTCTTTGAGTATTTCGTTTTAAAATCGACTCGTTCTTTGTCTTCTCTTGAAGAGAATGTTCTCTCGTTAAACTGATAAATGATTGTCCATGCATTAATAATGTTTAAAGTGGTTCA
This sequence comes from Nannobrachium achirus, assembly GCF_963921795.1. Classification (NCBI taxonomy): domain Eukaryota; kingdom Metazoa; phylum Chordata; class Actinopteri; order Myctophiformes; family Myctophidae; genus Nannobrachium; species Nannobrachium achirus. The sequence goes on along the minus strand of NC_137813.1, from coordinate 1,220,317 downwards.
AATCGACCCAGATTTGGCTTTGAGGGGCAGTAGAATCTCAGTTCAGAGGAGATCATCTCACCTGGAATCCGTCGGTCATGGTCTCTCCGAACCAGACGTGCTTCCTGCTGGTGGAGCTCTGGTACCAGTTCTTCTTCTCCACGGTGCTCTGTGAAGGCGACACGCACGTCTCTCCGGTCTCCATGTTGCAGTAGACCTTGATGGCGTCCTGCGTGCAGCCCTGGTCGGGGTCGATCCAGTACATGCCTGCGGGGGGCGACAGAGACACGG
>NC_137813.1:1207547-1217547 GCF_963921795.1 Nannobrachium achirus | reverse complement strand
TATTTGGACCTTATCTCCTGTGAGGAGAAAAAAAGCTGTTTCGGTTTTGGTGAATCAGGGTAGAATGGTGCCTTCCTCCAATCATGGTGGAGTGGGGGCGGGCCTTAACTTCATCTTATTGGAGGCCTGTCACCCACATGACAACTGAAACGTAAATGAAATCTCTGCCTTTAAACAGTAATTTGCAGTAAATCTTAGTGTTGCTGCAGAACTTACTCTGGGTCCAGCGGGTCCGGCAGAACCAGCGGGTCCTTGATCTCCAGATGAGCCCTAGACGTCAAACAACAACAAACAAAGGGTTAACAATAAAACTACAAGGATGACGTTTTTTAAGTCAAGTTGCCGGTGGTGAGCCGAGGGCCTTACAGGGGGTCCCTGCATGCCAGTGAATTACTTACAGTGGGTCCGGGGGGTCCCTGCATGCCAGTGAATCCTCGGTGTCCCTTCATGCCTCTCTCGCCAGCCTCTCCGGTCTCTCCCTTGTCTCCACGAGCGCCGCCAGCTCCCTGAAAACACAGCACACTGCAGCTGAGCAAGGCACCGGTTGCTGGTTCACCTACTGTATGATCCTATAGAATAGATGACTGCTGGTTCACCTACTGTATGATCCTATAGAATAGATTACTGTCTCTGTGCGTTTAGATGTATTAACTAGTGTTTACTGCTAGTCGCTCTGCACTAAGAGACTTGTACATTGTAAATCGTAGCATTAGCATAGTACAGGTGTATTCTAAACCTCACTTAGGAGGCAGGGTTTTGATGGTAACTGGCAGGACAAATGAAGGAAGAGGGGATTCACTAACTAATCCAACAACAGCTCAAAGTTACTTACAGCAGGACCACGAGGACCAGCAATACCAGCAGGTCCAGCAGGACCGGCGGGACCCTGGAGAGAGAGAGAGAGAGAGAGAGAGAGAGAGAGAGAGAGAGAGAGAGAGAGAGAGAGAGAGAGAGAGAGAGAGAGAGAGAGAATCAGTCAGCATTTCAGGTCAACCCAATAGGCCCATCAGAAGGTCTTGCTGTTATGCTGATGTAATTTAGTTTTCTTTGTATTTACATTCTCTTTATATGGTGAATGTGAACACGTTTATACCACATGACTGTATCTTAAACCATGAATATGTAGGACAGGCCTTCATAAGCTTCATAGCTTCAGCCTAGTCCTTCTGATCACCTCAAACACTGCTACTGTTCTCCTATGCTTATGTGGATGTAAGACCAGTGCTACTGTGAGCTGATCAAATAAACAAACTAAACTGAAAGCTGTCTTCTTCAGCATGCTGTGAGGTTGTACAGGTTCTCCTGGGGAGGTTCTGTGGACCTGAGGAGGTTCTGTGAGGTTCTGAACCATGGACTCCCACGGGTTCTCTACTTCTATGAGCTCTAGGTTGTTCTACGTGGTCTAGGTTGTCTAGGTTGTTCTATGAGATCTAGGTTGTTCTATGAGGTCTAGGTTCTAGGGGCTCTTGGGGGTTCTATAGGGTCTTGGGGAAGGTACTCACACTCTCTCCACGGTCACCACTCTTTCCAGCGGGTCCAACGGGTCCTGGGGCTCCGGGGGGTCCAGGGGCACCGGGGGCTCCAGCAGCACCAGACTCACCACGGTCTCCCTGCAACGCACAGAGTGCTCATCAGTTCACTGTGTGTGTGTGTGTGTGTGTGTGTGTGTGTGTGTGTGTGTGTGTGTGTGTGTGTGTGTGTGTGTGTGTGTGTGTGTGTGTGTGTGTGTGTGTGTTTGTGGTACTGACCTTGGGTCCAGCTGCACCATCGCGTCCAGCTGCTCCCTCGTTACCGGCGGCTCCCTGTGAGACGAAACAAACGCACCCTGATGTTAGAGCTGAAACATTGTTTTCTCTCTCAGCAGTAAACAAACCAACATAAAGTTTAAGCGTATCGAGGGTATCTGCACATTTATAAAGTGGCAATTTAAGGACTTTTTAATACCTCTAAAATGACACATTAAACATTGGCCAAAATGTCAAATATTAGAGGCAGAAATTGTGAAAATAGCAGATCTACATGAGTTGTGAGCTTGGAGGTCGGCTATTTTCGCTTGATGGTTGATTTCTACACAGAGAGGGCAATTCTTTCAGCATAAGATGCTGCATTCAAGTTCAGGAGAGTTTGGACAAGGCAATTCTCTTGAATGCTGCCTTCAGGTATGGCATGGAAAGAGGGGGCATTTGCATTTCTTTCACCATAGTAAAAACTGCATTCATGGTCTGGAGAGGGTACTTTTTACAGATGGGAAAAAGGGCAGGGGCTCAAGCCCCCTTTGATGTCTATGTGTGCTCAGAGATGGGCAGTATTTGAAATACGTATTTGTATTTTGTAATTTGTATTTGGCTGGGATGGAAACAATTGGATGTAATTTGTATACTTTTCAATGTCATTTTATTCTCAAATGGACATATTTTTAACATTCACAAAGGTTTAAACTGTACATTTAGGCTGCCTGCTCCAAAGACAAACACCATATATGGTCAATTTATTCTTAGAAATTCTGAGAGGCAATTAATGTATTACTTGGCAATCAATCTATAAAATTACTAATCATTGCATACATTTTTTATAAAATGTATTTCATGTATTTTCAAAATACAAAATACGTTCTCAGGCCTGTATTTATATTTTGTATTTTGATACATCTTTTGACCCAGTATTTGTATTTCGTACCAAAATACTTTTCAGTGTATTTTCGCCCATCTCTCTGTGTGTGCTGATGTCTATAACATGATGTCTATAACATGATGTCTATAACATGATGTTAATGATAAAGTGCAGAGGGGGTCCCTCAGAGGGGGTCCTTCAGAGGGGGTCCTCCATGTCTTACCTCACGTCCGGCCTCACCAGGGGCTCCGGCCAGTCCAGAGGGTCCCATGGGTCCTGGGGGTCCGCGCTCTCCGGCGGGGCCACCGCCTCCCTGCTTACCCACCTCTCCCTGTAGGGAACACAGCCAATCACAGCTCAGAACCACCGGCCAATCACTACACGGAACCAAACACAGCTTAGAACTACTGACCAATCTGGGTCTAGAGTTAGTTAAGGCCTGCTTAACTAATTAACTCACGCTTTCTTTCTCTGTGAAAGAAATAAAGAAATAAAGTAGCACTAGAACCACACTAACTAGGGTTAGTTAAGGACTGCTTAACTACTAGTTGACTACTAGTTAGGACTAATGAACTCACACTGGGTCAACTGCTAACTGTACTAATAGTTCATTAACTAGGGTTAGGTAAGGACTAGCTAACTACTAGTTATCTAGCTAAGGACTAGTTAAGGACTAGTTAACTCACACTGGGTCAACTGCTAACTGTACTAATAGTTCATTAACTAGGGTTAGGTAAGGACTAGCTAACTACTAGTTAACTAGTTAAGGACTAGTTAAGGACTAGTTAACTCACGCTAGGTCCGGGCAGGCCAGGGAAACCTCTCTCTCCTCTTTGTCCGGGCAGACCAACAATACCTCTCTGTCCAGCAATACCTTGAGGTCCAGGAATACCAGAAGAGCCCTGCGGGGGGAGACAAAGAGACACTTTATAAGACACCAGGATCTGTGTTTTCTGTCAATGGTGAAACAGTATCTTGTTGTGAAGATGAGTTTTTACAACTTAATGGATCAGACAGAGGCCTCAGTAACCAGCTGTACATATTGTAGTTGTTATTGAACAACCGCCTGGAGTTGGATTTGATTAATAGTGAAAATGTTGTGCAACAAAGAAAATGTCTGAATGTCAGAGCGACAGACACTGTTTTATAGAGCTGTTATTCAGGCTGTAGTTGTCAGTCAGTTATGGATTGGTCCATCATCACCTTGTGATGGGGAAGATGCTGATGAAGGTATTTCCTCATTAATTATTGATCTGAGTATTGATCTCTGATCGTGTGTTGTGGTACCAGTGTGTAGTTTTATATATATTTGTTACATGTTTGATCCTTTAGTGTGTCTATATTAGCTGCAGTGTAACCTGCCTGACTCGGGATGGAGCTTGTTTATTGATAATGAGCACCTTATCGATCCTGCTTATTGATCCAGGCTTTTATCCAGTCTACTGTTGAGCGTTTTATAATATTTTGTGGAAAGATGTGAGACGACACATTCTGAACAGAACTATGAAGATGTGAGACGACACATTCTGAACAGAACTATGAAGATGTGAGACGACACATTCTGAACAGAACTATGAAGATGTGAGACGACACATTCTGAACAGAACTATGAAGATGTGAGACGACACATTCTGAACAGAACTATGAAGATGTGAGACGACACATTCTGAACAGATCTATGAAGATGTGAGACGACACATTCTGAACAGAACTATGAAGATGTGAGACGACACATTCTGAACAGAACTATGAAGATGTGAGACGACACATTCTGAACAGAACTATGAAGATGACAAGTGTCAATATTCTCTTTAAATATCATTAAAACAATCATTCATTAGTGTGCAATAAGTGTTAAATGGCTTTATATTATGAATAGTACTGTAATAATGTCTTGATGGCCTCTTGTCTTGATTGTTTAAACATGACATCATGGGCCGCTATGCTGGATAACAGGCTTGATAAGCCCAAAGATTATTGATAGCGGGTAATCAATACATGTGTTATGAGCTTCATCCCTACTGATGATATCATGATAACGGTCAAGGACGCAGCTGTACTTACGGAAGCTCCCTCAGCACCGGGGTTACCCTTCTCTCCCTGGGCTCCTGGGGGTCCGGCGGCGCCGACCTCACCGGGGCGACCGGCGGGACCGGTCTCTCCACGGTTACCCTTCTGTCCTTCCTTACCGACGGCTCCAGCGGGGCCTGGGGCTCCGGAGTTACCCTGAGAGAGAGAGAGAGAGAGAGAGAGAGAGAGAGAGAGAGAGAGAGAGAGAGAGAGAGAGACATCACATCACAATACAGCACAGTACATCAGAGCCGGGGGTCATCAGTATGGCCGTACGCGGACAAAATGTGTCCGTGGCAAACACTTGGTCTTGTATGCCGCAAATTCTAGATTTTCTGTTTAAAACACCATTTTAATGTTCTTATTTTGATCATAAGAACCAAATGTACTGAATGTAAATGTAAATGTAAGTTTTATTCAGATAGGAGCCCACTAGTACTAGTCTACGGTGGACCATTAAGACGTTTTGGCCTCGGTGTCCCGCGGGGCGTTAGAAACAGCCTTACAGGAAGTTGACGTGATGATGTCACAGGAAGTACTTACAGAGGGGCCGGGAGGTCCCACTCTACCAGCAGCACCGGGGAATCCAGTTGCACCCTGGGCGAGAGAGAGAGAGAGAGAGAGAGAGAGGTTGCTTAGCGATCATTGTTTACATTCTGTTGTTGGTTGAACACATTAATGTTGAGGTCAGGAGCGGGTCAAGGGGTCAGGAGAGGTCAAGGTGTCAGGAGAGGTCAAGGAGGAGGGGCTTACAGGAGGTCCGGCGGGGCCGCGGCTTCCCTTGGCTCCGGTGTTTCCAACGGGACCCTGTGATTGGACAAGGGAGAGAGTCAATCAAACCGTTGCAACCCACCTGTAGTATACAGTGTGTGCCAGGTAAGGTGCGTTAGGTTAGTGTGTCCCAACACACCAGTAGTATACAGTGTGTGCCAGGTAAGGTGCGTTAGGTTAGTGTGTCCCAACACACCAGTAGTATACAGTGTGTGCCAGGTAAGGTGCGTTAGGTTAGTGTGTCCCAACCCACCAGTAGTATACAGTGTGTACCAGGTAAGGTGCGTTAGGTTAGTGTGTCCCAACCCACCTGTAGTATACAGTGTGTGCCAGGTAAGGTGCGTTAGGTTAGTGTGTCCCAACCCACCAGTAGTATACAGTGTGTACCAGGTAAGGTGCGTTAGGTTAGTGTGTCCCAACCCACCAGTAGTATACAGTGTGTACCAGGTAAGGTGCGTTAGGTTAGTGTGTCCCAACCCACCAGTAGTATACAGTGTGTACCAGGTAAGGTGCGTTAGGTTAGTGTGTCCCAACCCACCAGTAGTATACAGTGTGTGCCAGGTAAGGTGCGTTAGGTTAGTGTGTCCCAACCTGAGGTCCGGCGGCTCCAGTGGGTCCGGCAGCGCCGGGGGCACCACCGTCTCCCTTGGCACCGTTATCTCCAGCCTCTCCCTTAGCACCAGGCTGGCCGTCAGCACCCTGGGGGAGAGAGAGAGAGAGAGAGAGAGAGAGAGAGAGAGAGAGAGAGAGAGAGAGAGAGAGAGAGAGAGATGATGTTATGTGGCGTGTCATCAATTTACAGTTTAGGCGCACGGTGGTGCACGGTGGCGCACGGTGGCGCACGGTGGCGCACGGTGGCGCACGGTGGTGCAGTGGTTATCCCTTCGCCTCACAGCTAGAAGGTCCTGGGTTCGATTCCCCCCGGGGGATACCCTCACAAAAACATGCAGTAATCCTGGTCTCTATACTGCCTCCCCCTGGCCAGCCAGGGCGCCTGATGGAGAGGAAAGGAACTGGTTGGAATAACGTGTTCCTTTCACGCGCTACGTCCAAACCAGGGAAGTCCCCACTGTCAGGTGAAAAGAAACAACTTGGACTCCTCATGCATAGAAGGAAGCATGAGGTCAGTCCGTTGCTCTCCCCAGGCGCGGCAGAGGGAGAGCAGAGCCCAGGATTACATAGGCAATTGGCACTGGGTGGAAAAATGGGTTACAAAATTGTGGGAAAAAAAAAAAAAAAAAAAATACAGTTTAGGAATTTAGCAGTCGCTCTTAATCCAGAGCGATTTACAATAAGCAATATCAATACATCAATTGAATGGGAATATCAATCTAGAATAATAACGGAGGTAGACCAACACCTAATCAGTAAAAAAAAATATTGTATATAAATTACAAATGCTATCTAGTTTTCATGTATGGTCAATGAGGACAGGCGAATGCTACTAAGTGCTATGGGCTAAGGTGGAGTCTGAGAGAGACAGAACAGTGATGTCATACTGTCTGAGTGTGATGTCAGAGAGTGGGAGGAGCTACTTACGGGAGGTCCAGCGAATCCAGCGGGTCCGGGAGGACCAGACTCTCCACGCTCACCCTGAGGAGGACACAACGAGAAGTTAACATCTAGAGCTACTGAGGAGGACACACCGTGAAGTTAACATCTAGAGCTACTGAGGAGGACACAGTGTGAAGTTAACATCTAGAGCTACTGAGGAGGACAGTGTGAAGTTAACATCTAGAACTACTGAGGAGGACACAGTGTGAAGTTAACATCTAGAGCTACTGAGGAGGACACATTGTGAAGTTAACATCTAGAGCTACTGAGGAGGACACAGTGTGAAGTTAACATCTAGAGCTACTGAGGAGGACACAGTGAGAAGTTAACATCTAGAGCTACTGAGGAGGACACAGTGTGAAGTTAACATCTAGAGCTACTGAGGAGGACACAGTGTGAAGTTAACATCTAGAACTACTGAGGAGGACACAGTGTGAAGTTAACATCTAGAGCTACTGAGGAGGACACAGTGTGAAGTTAACATCTAGAACTACTGAGGAGGACACAGTGTGAAGTTAACATCTAGAGCTACTGAGGAGGACACAGTGAGAAGTTAACATCTAGAGCTACTGAGGAGGACACAGTGTGAAGTTAACATCTAGAACTACTGAGGAGGACACAGTGTGAAGTTAACATCTAGAGCTACTGAGGAGGACACAGTGTGAAGTTAACATCTAGAGCTACTGAGGAGGACACAGTGTGAAGTTAACATCTAGAACTACTGAGGAGGACACAGTGATAAGTTAACATCTAGAACTACTGAGGAGGACACAGTGAGAAGTTAACATCTAGAACTACTGAGGAGGACACAGTGAGAAGTTAACATCTAGAACTACTGAGGAGGACACAGTGAGAAGTTAACATCTAGAGCTACTGAGGAGGACACAGTGTGAAGTTAACATCTAGAGCTACTGAGGAGGACACAGTGTGAAGTTAACATCTAGAGCTACTGAGGAGGACACAGTGAGAAGTTAACATCTAGAGCTACTGAGGAGGACACACCATGAAGTTAACATCTAGAGCTACTGAGGAGGACACAGTGTGAAGTTAACATCTAGAACTACTGAGGAGGACACAGTGTGAAGTTAACATCTAGAGCTACTGAGGAGGACACAGTGTGAAGTTAACATCTAGAACTACTGAGGAGGACACAGTGAGAAGTTAACATCTAGAGCTACTGAGGAGGACACAGTGTGAAGTTAACATCTAGAGCTACTGAGGAGGACACAGTGAGAAGTTAACATCTAGAACTACTGAGGAGGACACAGTGAGAAGTTAACATCTAGAACTACTGAGGAGGACACAGTGAGAAGTTAACATCTAGAGCTACTAAGGAGGACACAGTGTGAAGTTAACATCTAGAGCTACTGAGGAGGACACAGTGTGAAGTTAACATCTAGAACTACTGAGGAGGACACAGTGAGAAGTTAACATCTAGAACTACTGAGGAGGACACAGTGAGAAGTTAACATCTAGAACTACTGAGGAGGACACAGTGAGAAGTTAACATCTAGAGCTACTGAGGAGGACACAGTGAGAAGTTAACATCTAGAGCTACTGAGGAGGACACAGTGTGAAGTTAACATCTAGAGCTACTGAGGAGGACACAGTGTGAAGTTAACATCTAGAGCTACTGAGGAGGACACAGTGTGAAGTTAACATCTAGAGCTACTGAGGAGGACACAGTGTGAAGTTAACATCTAGAACTACTGAGGAGGACACAGCGTGAAGTTAACATCTAGAACTACTGAGGAGGACACAGTGTGAAGTTAACATCTAGAGCTACTGAGGAGGACACAGTGTGAAGTTAACATCTAGAGCTACTGAGGAGGACACAGTGTGACATTGTTAATATAATGCATCTAAACACACTATATTCACAAGAATAAATAATAAGTCACGTTAGCATAATGCACCTAAAGGACTCTTCACACCTGTATTCATAGGTATAACTATGACTATATGTTGTGGTTTTAATAATGGATCATATATGGTTTCGTTCACTGTCACAAATACTGGCATTCAATCAGAGTCCATCTGAGGGACATCTGTCTCTGTGGTAGTTTTGTTATTGTTATTGACGGGGATGCTAATGCTAGCTGCTAGGCTAGCTGGAAGGCAAGCTCCAGCGTACAGGCAGGTGTAGAAGGATGCTAACGCTAGCAGCTAGGCTAGCTGCTAGGCTAGCTGGAAGGCTAACTCCAGCTTATAGGTAGGTGTAGCTCTGCGAGCAGCTACAAACATCATGTGTATCTTTGTATCTTGGTGTCAAACAATGGTAGCCGCTGTCTTTGTAGCTGCCAGAGCGAACACAGCAAACTGCAGCATTGATAGGCCTTTATCAAACTACAGTGCATAGGCCTATTATGTGAAACACAGACAGACAGACAGACAGACAGACAGACAGGCAGACAGACAGGCAGACAGACAGACAGACAGATCCTTACAGGGGCACCACGGGCTCCAGTTGGTCCAACAGCTCCTGCGGGTCCAGCCTCTCCCTTGTCACCTTGGGCTCCGCCGGGTCCGGGGGGTCCGATGGGTCCGGTCATACCGCGCATACCGTCCTTACCGCCGGCTCCGTCGGCTCCCTTGGCTCCTTGGTCACCCTGGAACGGGAGAGAGGAGAGTTTGATACTAAATATTTTTTTCAAGTGTCCAAATAAATTCCAAATACGGCACCCCAGGGTGCCCCGTCTCCCACTTTGAAATCCCCTGCTATAGAGGGTATGCGCATGCATAAAGTGAGTGGCAAAACGAGTGGCAAAGTGAGTTTAACGTTTAATGCAATCAGACTTTTCTGTTTGGATGTTTGGGCTGTCAAGGATAGAAAGTAGTTTTTTGGCCACTCAGTAGGCGTTCCCGCATAACTTCCGGGTATGATGGTGATGTCACAGGGTAGGGGGGGTTCAGTCATATCTTACTCTGTCTCCCTTCAGTCCTCTAGGGTAGGGGGGGTTCAGTCATATCTTACTCTGTCTCCCTTCAGTCCTCT
>NC_137813.1:1192547-1197547 GCF_963921795.1 Nannobrachium achirus | reverse complement strand
TAATAGATAGATAGTAGTTCTAGTGAAGTTCTACTGGAGGTCCAACAGACATCCTAGAGATGATCTAGAGGTGTTCTAGAGAAGTACAGGTCCTACTGAGGTTCTAGATATGATCTACAGATGTTCTAGAGAAGTTCTACTGAGGTTCTAATGGAGTTCCAGAGAGATCCTAAAAAGGTTCTTCTACTGAAGTTCTGGTGAATTTGTTCTAAAGATCCTAGAACTAGACCTTCTAGAGAGGTCCAACAGAGGTCATAGAAAGGTCATAATGAGGTCATATAGAGGTCATACAGAGGTCATAGAGGTCATATAGAGGTCATACAGAGGTCATAGAGGTCATATAGAGGTCATACATAGGTCCTAGAGGTCATAGATGTCAAACAGAGGTCATAGAGGTGATGAACTCACAGCAGGGCCAGCAGCTCCAGCGGGTCCAGGGTTACCAGGCTCTCCACGGGCTCCTGCAGGGCCTTCTGGTCCACGAGCGCCCTGAGCTCCAAGCTCTCCCTGTAACATGAATAACACAATAACATCATCAATACATCAATATGTCTATCTATAAACCTCTCCCTGTAACATGAATAACACAATAATATAATATATCTCTTTGGACTGTACACTACAGTACTCTTTTTCTTTTTCTTACTTCTTTGTAACTTGTAACCTTAACTGCTGTGCTGCCTCTGGGCAACCGAATTTCCCCTGTGGGATAATAAAGGTATCTATCTATCTATCTATCTATCTATCTATCTATCTATCTATCTATCTATCTGAAACCAAACTGAATAAGAACTCACTGTAAAACTAGAACTGGGCTGTGAAGTGTTTTGAGACACTGGTGTTTTCTGAAACATTTCTCAGTAGAAATGTAAACTCTTGTGGATAAAATGAATCCATTTAAAACAGTAAATCCATTTCATGTTTTCTCCTGCTCTGATGGACCACCCAAACTACTTCCTGTTTGGATCACATGACCCCTGTGGGCGGGTCCACAGGGTCAAAGGTCAAGCAGCTAACAGGACGGGGTCGTAGGTCGTACCTTAGCTCCGGGACCACCGGGGAATCCAGGGGGGCCGGAAGGTCCAGTAGGACCCTGGAGAGAGAGAGAGAGAGAGAGAGAGAGAGAGAGAGAGAGAGAGAGAGAGAGAGAGAGAGAGAGAGAGAGAGAGACAGACATTCAGAAACTATCAGAATAACCAGTAAGACACCTAAGGGCGAAAAGGGACCTCGCCCTTTAGTGTGGTTGGCCTATCAGGGCATCATCTGGGAATCAGATGTAGAGGTCAGCTCCATATATGGAGATCTAGGTGACGATCCAGTCGTCTCCATCTGGGAATCAGATGTAGAGGACAGGGATCTCCATATATGGGCATAATAGGGACAAGGACGTAATTCATTTGCAAGTGTGACTCGTGTCACACACTGGTTAAACTGACACAATATATGTCCATATATGGGCATTCCCAGATATGAGCTTTATATTGATGGGCCTGAAAGGGATTCTATTGGTTCCTGTTTCTGTTAGTAAAGGGATTCTATTGGTTCCTGTTTCTGTTAGTAAAGGGATTCTATTGGTTCCTGTTTCTGTTAGTAAAGAGATTCTATTGGTTCCTGTTTCTGTTAGTAAAGAGATTCTATTGGTTCCTGTTTCTGTTAGTAAAGAGATTCTATTGGTTCCTGTTTCTGTTAGTAAAGAGATTCTATTGGTTCCTGTTTCTGTTAGTGAAGGGATTCTATTGGTTCCTGTTTCTGTTAGTAAAGAGATTCTATTGGTTCCTGTTTCTGTTAGTAAAGAGTGAGACTTACAGGAGGTCCAGCAGCACCAGTAGCACCATCGTTTCCACGAGCACCCTGCAACAACACATCATGTGATTGGTTATTCACTGAGCAACACACCATGTGATTGGTTCATTCACTGAGCAACACACCATGTGATTGGTTCATTCACTGAGCAACACACCATGTGATTGGTTATTCACTGAGCAACACACCATATGATTGGTTCATTCACTGAGCAACACACCATGTGATTGGTTCATTTACTGAGCAACACACCATGTGATTGGTTCATTCACTGAGCAACATGTGTCAGAAGCAGATAAATGTAATTCTTATACGACATATAAAATAAAAAATAGAGAATTATTGGATGAAATATTTAGGAAACACAGAAAACAGTCTAAACTGAGAGGTATTGATCTATAATATCTGAAATGCATAATATAAGAAGAACTAAACTTGAGTTCTGGGCAGTGTTGATTTCGTCGACTAAAACTATGACGAAAAATGTTTGTCGACTGCGTTTTTTTCACTGACGAAAACTAAATAAAAACTAGATAAAAACTAAGCTGTGATGACTAAAACTAAGACTAAATATATTGACAATTTCGTCAACAAAATAAAAACTAGACTAAAACGTTAGGGAGGGACTGGTGGACAAGGGAGTCATTTTATGTTTGGTTGCTCTCAGCTGTTGCATGCTGAAAATAGCAGATCTACAAGCTCACAACTGCGACGCGTTGTGAGCTTGTAGATCGGCTATTTTCAGCATGCAATAAAGTGCAAAATCAGTCATTATGATACCATCAAGGCCTGCCAAAATACATTTCAGTTGACTAAATCAACTGTAGATTTAGTCGCCTAAAATCGTATGATATTTAGTCGACTAAAATTTGACTAAAACAAAAACTTTTCAGGTGACTAAATTATGACTAAAACTAAATTACATTTTATTCAAAAGACTATGACTAAAACTAAATGAAAATTTGCTGTCAAAAACAACATTGGTTCTGGGAACCTATGGGTGGGAGCTTCCTAATATGGAGCTTGGTCCCGGACCTTCACAGGTTCTGGAAAGTTCTGGTTCTGCCCTGTAGTAGTGACTTTACAGTGTGTGTGTGTGTGTGTGTGTGTGGGTGCGTGCGTGCGTGTGCGTGCACATGTGTGTGTAACTCACAGCAGCTCCGTTGGGTCCGGCACGTCCTCTCTCACCGGGGAGACCGCGAGGTCCCTGTAACCATGACGACAGCTCGTTAGTAACCATGACGACAGCTCGTTAGTAACCATGACGACAGACAGGACACAGGCAGACACATGGCAACAGACACTGAGTCAGTCAGTCGTCCCCGGCCGCCTCTCTCTGATCATAATAAGGCTGTCAGGATTTTCGATTCGAACCGGAATTAATCGAAATTGACGTTCGATTCGGTGAATCGAAATCACACAACCTGAATCACAATTCACTTCCGCCAACGTCAAATTGTTATTCTCATCCTCATGTTATGTTATTATTCAAATAAAAGTCACTTTTTGAGAAACAAGTGTTTTTCTTTACAAATCAAGACAATAGCCTAAATGGGTCATATAGCTGGCATTGCTGAAATAGGATATACTTTAACTCATTCTGGGCGATGCCCGTAGAAACCGTAGATTTCCCGCTGTACCGCGGTGCCATGCCCGTCGAACCCGGAAGTTTAATTAGCTTTAATCATTATGAAAGGATTAAAAGTATTATCGCAAATTTTCGCTGATTCTGGCTCTTTAGGCCCGCCCCCCTAACTGTATCCGGTCATTTCCGGTCTGGACCGGATCTAGCTTTCCGTATCCGGTCTGAGCCTGGGCCATAGTCCGTTGGTTTACAGTGTAACAGAGGAGAAAGCTACTCGGCGATGGAACATTCGTTTTTCAATCGGATTTTTGCGTTTGGAAACTTTGATCCAGTCTCTACACGCCTGGATTATGATCCCCGCACATATCGTGCGTTTTGTGCGCGAACGTGTCCACTTGTTACCATAGCGCACAGTTGGCTTTTTTCAATGCTTTTTCATGTAAACACTGGCTGATAAGCAGGGATACAGCGTGGCAACGGATATGTCTATTTCAATGGGGTTTTTTTTATTCGAAAGCTTGTCACCGAGTCTACAGTCTACTAGATGAGTCGCGCACAGATTGTGCACGATGCGTGCGCGTGCCCACGTTAAAAGGTGAGGACAATTTGGCAGCTGCTTACTAGAGCTATGTTTAAAATGGCAGCAAAATTGTTAATAGTAGCCTATATATCCTATATCCTATATCGTATCGAAAATCAAATAGAATCGAATCGTGACCTTAAAATGGAAAGTTGTATTGAATCGTGGATTAGGCCTATCATGACAGCCCTAGTGCATAAACTATGATGTCATGAGTCAGGTGACCAACACACTGTGATGTCATGAGTCAGGTGACCAACACACTGTGATGTGTGACGGACCTTTTTATTTATTTCCACATAACAAGTAACAACTCTAAGGCAGTGTGGGGGAAGTTACTTTGAAAGCGTAACTTTTACAGTTACAAGTAACTCACCATGGCAGTAACTTGATCAAGTTAAAGTTATACCCCTGGAGAAATGTAACTTATAAAGTTTCAAGTTACAAAAGTAACTTGAGTAACTTGAGTTACTTTTTTTCAGCGTTAAATTGAGAATGTACATGTGGTGTACATGAAACAAAATATAATATCCTACAAAAAAAGTCACATGCCAGCAGAAATATGCCTCAGTCTCAACTGAGTTTCATGTTTTATTTAAAAATATCTGTTGAGGACATTTGATCATCAATCTTAACAAAACTTAAATGTACAATTAAAACTTTGCTTGTAACTTCTTGTAACTTGTAACTTGAGGCAAAAATTACCCAAAAAGTATCTCAGTTACTTGACGAGTTACAGAAATATGAATGTAACTCAGTTACCAGCAAGTTATAGCAAAATGTAACTTAGTTACGTAGCTCAGTTACATGTAACTTTAACTTCCCCAATACTGCTCTAAGGTATATTAATGACATAGTTCAATGTTAAAAATGGGTGTTTACCCCTTTAACCTTGACCTAGAGTTGACCTACGGTTAGCAGTCTAAATGTGTCATGTAGGATATAATAATGATCTCATTATCCTACACTTTACATTTATTTTTCCTTTTATCATTTTTATCCCACAATTTTCTAACCCATTTTTTCACCCAG
>NC_137813.1:1187547-1190047 GCF_963921795.1 Nannobrachium achirus | reverse complement strand
TGTCTCTCTGCTACACAAGCAGATTCAGATCAATACAAGGCAGTGGCGTCAGTTCAGAGAGAGCTAAGCTATGGCAACATGACTGGTGTCTTGCACGTTTATTTTAAGAAGTACATTCTATTCCCCTTTTCTTGGGCTGGATATGGCAGCCTGGAACGGTTGTTCAAGTGCAGCTAAACTTAACATGTTAGTAAACGTGCCACAATTAACAATAATGCATTGCACCTGTGCAGCTGACCTGCGAACCTGGGAATATACCATTCTGTCAAGATGGAGAGAATACAATTATAATACCTTGTTAAAGTGACCATTTTGTTACATTTTGCATTTGTAGTTATTTTATTTGTAATTTAACAGCATAATAACCGGAACAGATAGACAAAGAGACATTCATGGATGTATGAATTATTATGTCCCCCCCCTGGACCCTGGGTATGGCAGCTGCATACTCCTGCCATACCCAATTGACGCCCCTGGTACAAGGCACAGACAAAAGGTGAGGGAACAAGAGAATGTGTTTGTAATGCTTTCCATCAAACATCATTTATTTATCAGTTAACAGTTATTATAATTATTTATTGTAGTGTTTTATATGGTTGATCATTTCCTGGTCAATCCACCACGCTTAGATTGTTACACCATTGTTTTGCCATAGACTTTTACAAAAATATTATAACAATTATGTTGAGCCTCGAACCAAGCCATCCAGGATGGCAGTGAATCATGACCATACAACCTTTGATCCTATGTGAAAACATATTTTAATATTACATTATTTGATATACTACATTTAATAACTACCCTTTGTTTAGCCATTTTCAAAATGTTCTTTTCATAGAAACAAAGGTTGTATGGTCATGATTCACTGCCATCCTGGATGGCTTGGTTCGAGGCTTAACATAATTGTTATAAATATTTTTTGTAAAAGTCTATGGTGAAAATGAATGGGGAATATTAAGTGGCACCAGGAATCCACTTCGGCTGCAACGCTCTATAGAGGAGAATCATCACAATATCAATGTGATTTAAAACTGTCTCACTCCTCCACTACTCCCTGCTGCCTCTAGAGGGCGCTCAGGACTACAATGACAACACATCCAGTCTGTTACATGTTGATGATGAAACTGCTGTGTGCTGCAACGACGTGGCAGACAAACATTGATTCTGTCAGAGCTTTGCATGTTGGCCTAACTATAACTAGGGTTATAACTATAACTATGAGGATTGGCTGTGCCCTACTTTTCACTGTGCAATGGATCAAACTGTTATTATGATACATTATATAGATTTAGAGAAAACTGCAACATGTCACAATCACTAGAGTGAGTAGGGAGTGATTTTGGACACAACTCAGGAATGTAGATCGACACGGTTCCAACATTATTATACTGCCCTACAAAGGCAGAGTGCACTTTTTCAGACGCACAACTTATTTGTGTCGCCCAAAGGTCAAATTAGCCTTCATGATATGGGGGGGAGGAACAATTAACTCAAGAACAGATGTACAAACAGTGTAATATCACTTACATGTCTACAGTATGTCTCCTTTTGCTGACCAGTTGTAGCACTTTTAAACCATTTTTAGTGACATTCTTGTACGTAGTTACTAGTTACTGCACTCTGCCTTTGTATGGCAGTATAGTTCTCTTAACTCACTCAAAAACAATAGATTATGATAATATTAATAACAATAATCATAAAAACAATAGATTATGATAATAATAATAACATTAAATCATGAATACTCACAGAAGCACCAGCCTCACCAGGCTCACCAGGAGGTCCAGTAAATCCCTGAGGTCCCTGTAGGGGGAGACAAAGAGACACATATTCACTAGAAGGAACAATACATACTGTTAACTGTATTAAACAATAACTAATATTAACTGTATTACTAATACATACTATTAACTGTATTACTGGTAACTTATAAACACTGTTAACTATAATACTGTTATCTAATAAAATACTAGTATTCATACTAGTAGGGAGCAGACAGGCTCAATAAATGTCCCCCCCAAAAAGATAAATGTCTAAATGTAACCGTAGTACTTTAGTGTCATATTTATGTGTAATATTTGGTTAAGTTACGTTAAACAGAAATGTATAATCTATATATCTGGAATATGGAAGAATCAGTTCATTGTCACGTCTCAAAACAACAGGAAGGAGGAAGAAGAGCAGAGAAGGAAAATAAGACACAATAATCTAAAAGTTCCAGAGATCTGATCTGATGGTGATGACTGTTAATCTGTCATAATTATACATCTATAGAGCAGTGATCTGATGGTGATGACTGTTAATCTGTCATAATTATACATCTATAGAGCAGTGATCTGATGGTGATGACTGTTAATCTGTCATAATTATACATCTATAGAGCAGTGATCTGATGGTGATGACTGTTAATCTGTCATAATTATACATCTATAGAGCAGTGATCTGATGGTGATGACTGTTAATCTGTCATAATTATACATCTATAGAGCAGTGATCTGAT
>NC_137813.1:1181710-1184210 GCF_963921795.1 Nannobrachium achirus | reverse complement strand
GAGCCAACCCAGGACAAACTGACTCTATGGGAGCCAACCCAGGACAAACTGACTCTATGGGAGCCAACCCAGGACAAACTGACTCTATGGGAGCCAACCCAGGACAAACTGACTCTATAGGAGCCAACCCAGGACAAACTGACTCTATAGGAGCCAACCCAGGACAAACTGACTCTATAGGAGCCAACCCAGGACACACTGACTCTATGGGAGCCAACCCAGGACACACTGACTCTATGGGAGCCAACCCAGGACAAACTGACTCTATAGGAGCCAACCCAGGACAAACTGACTCTATGGGAGCCAACCCAGGACAAACTGACTCTATGGGAGCCAATCCAGGACAAACTGACTCTATAGGAGCCAACCCAGGACAAACTGACTCTATGGGAGCCAACCCAGGACAAACTGACTCTATGGGAGCCAACCCAGGACAAACTGACTCTATAGGAGCCAACCCAGGACAAACTGACTCTATAGGAGCCAACCCAGGACAAACTGACTCTATGGGAGCCAACCCAGGACAAACTGACACTATGGGAGCCAACCCAGGACAAACTGACTCTATAGGAGCCAACCCAGGACAAACTGACTCTATGGGAGCCAACCCAGGACAAACTGACTCTATAGGAGCCAACCCAGGACAAACTGACTCTATAGGAGCCAACCCAGGACAAACTGACTCTATGGGAGCCAACCCAGGACAAACTGACTCTATGGGAGCCAACCCAGGACAAACTGACTCTATGGGAGCCAACCCAGGACAAACTGACTCTATAGGAGCCAACCCAGGACAAACTGACTCTATAGGAGCCAACCCAGGACAAACTGACTCTATAGGAGCCAACCCAGGACAAACTAACTCTATAGGAGCCAACCCAGGACAAACTGACTCTATAGGAGCCAACCCAGGACAAACTGACTCTATGGGAGCCAACCCAGGACAAACTGACTCTATGGGAGCCAACCCAGGACAAACTGACTCTATAGGAGCCAACCCAGGACAAACTGACTCTATGGGAGCCAACCCAGGACAAACTGACTCTATAGGAGCCAACCCAGGACAAACTGACTCTATGGGAGCCAACCCAGGACAAACTGACTCTATGGGAGCCAACCCAGGACAAACTGACTCTATAGGAGCCAACCCAGGACAAACTGACTCTATGGGAGCCAACCCAGGACAAACTGACTCTATAGGAGCCAACCCAGGACAAACTGACACTATAGGAGCCAACCCAGGACAAACTGACTCTATGGGAGCCAACCCAGGACAAACTGACTCTATGGGAGCCAACCCAGGACAAACTGACTCTATGGGAGCCAACCCAGGACAAACTGACTCTATAGGAGCCAACCCAGGACAAACTGACTCTATAGGAGCCAACCCAGGACAAACTGACTCTATAGGAGCCAACCCAGGACAAACTGACTCTATAGGAGCCAACCCAGGACAAACTGACTCTATGGGAGCCAACCCAGGACAAACTGACACTATAGGAGCCAACCCAGGACAAACTGACTCTATAGGAGCAAACCCAGGACAAACTGACACTATGGGAGCCAACCCAGGACAAACTGACTCTATAGGAGCCAACCCAGGACACACTGACTCTATGGGAGCCAACCCAGGACAAACTGACTCTATGGGAGCCAACCCAGGACAAACTGACTCTATAGGAGCCAACCCAGGACAAACTGACTCTATAGGAGCCAACCCAGGACAAACTGACTCTATGGGAGCCAACCCAGGACAAACTGACTCTATAGGAGCCAACCCAGGACAAACTGACACTATAGGAGCCAACCCAGGACAAACTGACTCTATAGGAGCCAACCCAGGACACACTGACTCTATGGGAGCCAACCCAGGACAAACTGACTCTATGGGAGCCAACCCAGGACAAACTGACTCTATGGGAGCTAACCCAGGACAAACTGACTCTATGGGAGCCAACCCAGGACAAACTGACTCTATGGGAGCTAACCCAGGACAAACTGACTCTATGGGAGCCAACCCAGGACAAACTGACTCTATGGGAGCCAACCCAGGACAAACTGACTCTATGGGAGTCAACGCAGGACAATCTGACACTATGGGAGCCAACCCAGGACAAACTGACTCTATAGGAGCCAACCCAGGACAAACTGACTCTATGGGAGCCAACCCAGGACAAACTGACTCTATGGGAGCCAACCCAGACAGGAAACGGTGGAGAGTCTCACGATACTTGGCACGTTTAGGAACATACTTTGTGCTCTTTAGATACTGCTATAAAATGACAAAGTGCACACATTTTCTGTATAGAAACAAAGCGTGCTTTCCTGCATCCTGTAAAAAAACAATTATTGAATCAACATTTCTCTCTGTTTTGGATTACGGGGATATTATTTATAGGACTGCTTCTCCTTCCATTTTGAAGCGCCTCGACACTGTGTACCATTCTGCTTTAAGATGGGTCACTGGTGACAGCTATGGAACCCATCATTGTACACTTTA
>NC_137813.1:1156710-1176710 GCF_963921795.1 Nannobrachium achirus | reverse complement strand
CATCAATTGGGTATGGCAGGGGTATGCAGCTGCCATACCCTGGGTCCAGGGGGGAAAATACAAGTTACTTTTAAATATAAATCCATGAATGTCTCTTTGTCTATCTGTGCTGGTTATCATGTTGTTAAATTACAGTAAAATAACTACAAATGCAAACTTTTACAAAATGTTCACTTTAACAAGGTATTATAATTATATTCTCCCCATCTTGACAGAATGGTATATTCCCAGGTTCTGCAGGTCAGCTGCACAGGTGCAATGCAATGCAATCTTTACATATCTACTGCATAGTACTGTGTTCTATTCGCCTGTCATATGTCGTAGGTCGCATTTACTATCAAAAGCTCCACGGGCTGTCTGTCAGTGAGTCACACTTTTGCCCTGCTCATATCTCCACAACCGTTGCCCCGATCCATGCCAAAATTTCCACACAAACTCCTTGCCTGCCAAACTACAACCTCCAAGGACCCCCGGAGTTCCAGGGACCCCCAGGTCCCTGGGGGACCCCCAGGTGTAAAAACAATCACCACATACACGTCACACTTTACCCCTACTCATATCTCGGCCACCGTTGGCCCGATCCATGCCAAAATTTCCACACAAACTCCTTGCCTGCCAAACTACAACCTCCAAGGACCCCCGGAGTTCCAGGGACCCCCAGGTGTAAAAAAAATACCAAATGTGCAAAAATGACCAAATGACCACCCCCACGGGGGTGCTCACAGGGAATTCCCGGGGACCACCCACTCCTGGTGCTCCAGAACGGATGCAAAAGTGGTGGCGCCCCCAGTGGAGGACCCCCTCCACTGCAGCTCACATAAAATGCCCTAACTTGGCCTAGGAGCGTCCGGGAGAGCCGGGGCCGGTACCTATTCGTCCGCCAAGGCAACGCGGAGACCCCACCCCTCATTTCTCACATGGCCCTCTTCTAGCGATTATCTCCCGATTAGGGAGTCTTACTGGTATGAGATACTTTAATGGTTTCCTGTGGAAATAAGCTTAGTCTTTTCATGGATCTCCTTTTAGTAGACCTTGTACCAGTGAACTGTACCATCATGAAACTGTACCTTTTCCTATGCAAACTTCTAATAAAGTCTTCAATCAATCAATGTATTATTGTTAATTGTGACACGTTTACTAACATGCCAAGTTTAGCTGCACTTGAACAACCGTTCCAGGCTGCCACATCCAGCCCAAGAAACCATAGAAACCTGTGTAAAAAACGGACAAAACTTGTTTTTTTTAGACATTGTGAAAATAGCAGATCTACCTCGTAGCTTCTCCTCCACTGACAGGAGGAGAAGCCGGGATTCGAACCGACGACCCACGGATCATTGGACGACCCGCTCGACCTCCAGAGCCACAGCCCAATCAGAATCCGTCTCTAGAATCCCTGACCACAACCTGGATAATACAGTATCTGGCTTAAAGTCCTGTTCGCAATTTGGTGTTAGGGGAGTTTCTCACCTGAACTGAGTCAGTGGGTCCCTAGACATGAAAAATCACCGAGGTGCTCGTCCGCCATAGTGCCAGGAATGGCGCAATGGCCAAATCAAATATGGCTGCCATCGGCTATGATGAAAATCCAACTTTTCTGTTTCTGGGTGTATATGCACATGTAATACCTCTATTTGGACTAATTGTGGTGTGGGGAATTCCTTTCTGATATTGTTTTGACCATTTTGGGCGATTTGGACCTCAAAAGGTCATGGTCAAGGTCATTTTGCTATTCCGAAGGCCGTGGGCCATAACTTGGCCATTGTTAGGAGTAAAAACGGGTGCAGTAGGTCTAAATCAACTAATGCTGACATGTATAATTCATTTCTGACATTGTTTTGACCATTAAGGATCATCTTGTCTTTGAAATATCAATGTCAATGCCATTTTCTAAAAACGATTTTGTTCATTACTTGCACTTTTATAGTATTTTTTGTAAGTTTGTTACTATTTTATAGTAAGTTTGTTTTGTTTATAACAAAAGACATACTAGTGGGAATACAACAAGTAAACATCCACATTTAACTTTAAAGGGGGGTTTTAAATGGGTGTTTAAATGAGCAAATAAGACTATTTACGAATAAAAGTGACAAATAAAATCACACAACAAAAGCACACACAAAATTAAATAACAATTTCCCTCAAAGTGCACCATATTGGGATTGTGTGCATCCAAGTTAGTATGATGTGTTTTTACAGGATGTATTCAGCAAGGCAGCCATATCCTCGAGAGTTAAAGTGTCCCTTGCATCCGTCCATGTTCCATTGGTTCTAGTCTTTCCTCAGGTTCCTTGGCTGTTGCAAGCAGGTGGCAAGACATGCACTAGAAAGGTGTCTTGATGGTCTCAGGCAGCAGTTGTACTTCTCTGCTACCAATGCTGTCTTGTTCTGTCAAGGTCTTTGCCTCTCCAAAGTTTGTTAGATATTGTATTCGGTCAGAAGCCATAGCTGCATGCTTAGTCCCCACCTGGCCCATGCAGTCATCTCCAGTTTCCAAGGCATATGTCCCCTGATCACTGTCTTGGCTAGTGGTGCTCCAAGATGAGAGACTGCTTGATGCTGTAGAAGCATGTGCCGCTGCACACCTAGTGCCATACTGCTACCAGATCTACTTAATCCCCAGTGCTTGGAAGTATCACTACGACAACTCTCTGGGGTCCACTCATAATCCTGGCGACCCATTATTCCCTCCATTAGGTTAGGGTTATGGGTAGGTTTAGTTATAATAGGGCCAGTTGACTCCACATGTACCAGCAGCTTGGTGACAGCCTCCTCAATCTAGTTCAATCTTTGGGATCTCTTCACCTCCAGCCCCTTTTGCAGGGAGCCACTCATCATCATCAGAGATAACAGAGTCGATAGACGCACCCATCCCTCATCAACTTTACAAATTCTGGGTGTCTGAGGAGAACAAACAGCTCTCCAGCTGTGTGTTCGGAATATGGTGTCCATTCAAGCTTGTGGTGATGTAGGTAGAACGGCTGCCTTGGAATCGGAAGGTTCCAGGGTCGATTTATGTCTCCTCCTGCTTATTTGTCGAAGTGTCCTTAAGCAAGACACTGAACCCCTAACTGCTCCCGATGAGCACCGCCACCTTGCATGGTTTCTTGGTGTGAATGTATGTGTGAATGTGTGTGTTAATGGGTGAATGTGAAATACATTGTACAGCGCTTTGGAGAAGAGCGCTATATACTGTAAATGCAGTCCATTTACCATTATCAGCTCTGTTGTCTCTGTTGATGATGTCGCTAGTGGAGAAGAGATCCCAGACATCTTGAATAGGATTGAGGAGGCTGACACCTGGTGCATGTACAGCCTCCATTATAACTAAGCCTATCCCTAACCTCCACTAACCTAATGGTCAGAATAATGGGATGTCGGAACTATGAGCGGACCCCAGAGAGTTGTTGTCTCCTTCACATTACTGCTATACTACACCCCATATTTCCAAGCACTGGGGATGAAGGAGATCTGGCAGCAGTATGGCACTGGTGAGACTCACTTGCACTGCATCAAGCAGTCTCATCTTGGAGCACCACTAGCCAAGACGGTGATCAAGGCACATATGCCTTGGAGACAGGAGATGACTGCATGGGCCAGGTGAGGATTAAACATGTAGTTATGGCTTCTGACCGAGTACAATGTCTAACAAACTTTGGAGAGGCAAAGACCTTGACAGAACAAGACACAGTATTGGTAGCAGAGAAGTACAACTGCTGAGACCAACAAGGCACCTTTCTAGCGCATTTCTTGCCACCTGCTTGAACAGCCAAGGAACCTGAGGAAAGACTAGAACCAATGGAACATGGAACAGGGCATGACATAAAGGCTTGTCCTGTTGTCCGGGACAAGTGCCCATATTATGGAGTGGAGGGAGCAAGGGGGGTCATTAGCCGTCCTTTTGTTATTATTTCAATGTATGACATTTTTATCCGGACAAGTGACTTTTGTCTCCGGACAAGTGAATGGGAAATATACTTGTCCAAAGGACAACTGCCTCAAAAAGTCAATGTCAAGCTCTGATGGATGGAAGGAGCACTTTGACTTTAGTACACTCCTGCCATGTCTGAAGCAAGACACTTGACACTGATGGAGTTCTGTGCATCATATTTTGCCATGGAACAATGCCAAATCTATCCTGTAAAAACACCTCATACTAACTTGCATGCACACAATCCCAATATGGTGCACTTTGAAGGAAATTGTTATTTAATTTTGTGTGTGATTTTGTTGTGTAATTTTATTTGTCACTTTTATTCGTAAATAGTCTTATTTGCTCATTTAAACACCCATTTTAAACCCCAATTTAAAGTTAAATGTGGATGCTTACTTGTTGTATTTCTCACTAGTATGTCTTTTGTTATAAACAAAACAAACTTACTATAAAATAGTAACAAACTTACACAAAATACTATAAAAGTGCAAGTAATGAACAAAATCGTTTTTGAAAAATGGCATTGACATTGATATTTCAAAGACAAGATGATCCTTAATGGTCAAAACAATGTCAGAAATGAATTATACATGTCAGCATTAGTTGATTTAGACCTACTGCACCTGTTTTTACTCCTAACAATGGCCAAGTTATGGCCCACGGTCTTCGGAATAGCAAAATGACCTTGACCATGACTTTTTGAGGTCCAAATCACCCAAAATGGTCAAAACAATATCAGAAATGAATTCCCCACACCACAATTGGTCCAAATAGAGGTATTACATGTGCATATACACCCAGAAACAGAAAAGTTGGATTTTCCTCATAGCCGATGGCAGCCATATTTGATTTGGCCATTTGCGCCATTCGTGGCACTATGGCGGACGAGCACCTCTGTGACTTTTAATGTCTAGGGACCCACTGACTCAGTTCAGGTGAGAAACTCCCCTAACACCAAATTGCGAACAGGACTTTAAGCCAGATACTGTATTAGGAAGTGAAAGTAGAAGCCCCCGTCATGTTGGTCAGAAACCTAGAAACAGATTACAACCTGGAAGTGAAAGCTGAAGCCTCGTCATGTTGGTCAGAAACCTACAAACAGATCACAACTCTCCAGAACGTCATCAGAAGAGCTTCCCAGTTTCCTGTCAGCTTAGTTTTCTCAGTTACCGTCAAAGAAGGTCAAGGCCAAGATAATGACAGCGTTGCCATCTTCTTCCTCAGGCCGTATTCACTCAAGGACACAATAAACTTGTGAGGGCCCCGAACCTCTAGTCTGTCTAATTAAAGACTGAGATCATCTGATTGGCTCATATCAATCTGCACCGCCTTGTCTTCGCCGTATCAAACATGGCAGCCATGAAAACAAACACACAGAGTCATTTACAGCTGAACAGAGACGGTAGAGAAGGTTTTAGAAAACATTTGAGGAGAGAAATAGATGATGCATTAAACCACAACACTCCAAGCTGCTGCCTGAGAAACTAAAGAAGTAAAAAATAACAATGACAGAAAGAGAAGAGAAAAGTAACTCAAGGTTTAGCAGGAATCAGACTGGCAGCACGGCTGGCTGTTTGGTCAGAAAACTGAACCTTTAGCTTTGTGATTCTGGGACTTTGTTCAGATTTGTGGGCACAGAA
Source organism: Nannobrachium achirus (assembly GCF_963921795.1). Classification (NCBI taxonomy): domain Eukaryota; kingdom Metazoa; phylum Chordata; class Actinopteri; order Myctophiformes; family Myctophidae; genus Nannobrachium; species Nannobrachium achirus. The sequence goes on along the minus strand of NC_137813.1, from coordinate 1,171,139 downwards.
ACAACATGTTGCTTCCTCAGGTTGGTTTTCAGGGACAGAAAGAACTTTACCAGATGAGCTGAGAGGTAAGAACGCTGCATAATACTAAACACTGCTGTAACAGTAACACCACACAGACAGACAGACAGACAGACAGACAGACAGACAGACAGACAGACAGACAGACAGACAGACAGACAGCTCCAGTGATATTTGACACCAGGCAAGGTAGTGATTAGCCTTCCAGATGCCAGCGCAGCAGTGTGTGTGTGTGTGTGTGTGTGTGTGTGTGTGTGTGTGTGTGTGTGTGTGTGTGTGTGTGTGTGTGTGTGTGTGTGTGTACCTGCTGTTTCCTCCATCGTATAAAAACACTTTTACTACAAACTCACTACAAAGTTCTCAGCGTGAAACTGGAGCCGGGATACACACCAGGTGAGCTGTGTGTGTGTGTGTGTGTGTGTGTGTGTGTGTGTGTGTGTGTGTGTGTGTGTGTGTGTGTGTGTGTGTGTGTGTGTGTTGGTGCTGTGCTTTGAAGAAGTGCTGTGTGCAGAGATGTGTGACACAACAAATGAATGATGCTGCACAAAATACAGAGAGGGGGGGGGGGCACTCCTAGCTGGATTTCCCTTTCATGCATTTCCTACACTTTCCCCTCAGAACCCTCACACACACACACACACACACACACACACACACACACACACACACACACACACACACACACACACACACACACACACACGCACGCACACACACACACACACACACACACACACACACACACACACACACACACACACACACACACACACGTGGGCTGCAGAGAATGGAAACTATGAGAGCTGGCTGCTGTTCTGAGAAACACAGAGAGAGACAGAGAGAGAGAGAGAGAGAGAGAGAGAGAGAGAGAGAGAGAGAGAGAGAGAGAGAGAGAGAGAGAGAGAGAGAGAGAGAGAGAGAAAGACCTTATTGTTGTACAGTAAGGGAACAGTTAATGTGTCAGATATTAGAGATGTTTAATGATTATATTTGATGTTTTATTTTGAGGCTGATCTCTCTGCACTTCTCTTCCTTTCCCTGCTGTGCGATGCGATGTCAGACACTCTGGATGGCTGCCCTCCACACGCCCTCCAAGAACCCCAGGACAACAATACACTGCCCTCCTGGCCCCCAAACTGTGGAATAAACTCCCTGTTGCACTTAGAACTACAGAGTCACTCCCTAGCTTCCATTAGAACTACACACTCACTCCCTAGCTTCCATTAGAACTACACACTCACTCCCTAGCTTCCATTAGAACTACAGACTAACTCCCTAGCTTCCATTAGAACAACAGACTCTAGTTCTAATGGAAGCTAGGGAGTGAGTCTGTAGTTCTAATGGAAGCTAGGGAGTGAGTCTGTAGTTCTAATGGAAGCTAGGGAGTGAGTCTGTAGTTATAATGGAAGCTAGCGAGTGAGTCCGTTGTTCTAAGTGCGACAGGGAGTTTATTCCACAGTTTGGGGGCCAGGAGGGAGAAGAGTCTCGGGCGAGTGGATTTTTGTCCTGGGGCTTTTAGCGAGGGTTCTGTCAGCATCCCTGTGTTGGCTGATCTGAGTGAACGGGTGGGGGTGTAGGGGTTGATCAGGTTTTGGAGGTATAGAGGAGCCATTCCTTTGGCTGCTTTGAAGGTCAGCATCAGTGTTTTGTATTCAGTGCGGGCCGCAACCGTGAGCCAGTGGAGGGAGCGGAGAAGGGGAAGATTGTAAGTGGCTCTGGGTTAAGAGCGTCTGCTAAATGCCTAAACTGTAAATGTTAACATCAGTGTTGTTAGCTAAACCCTCCACATGCAGAGCCAAACTGTACCATATCTGCTATTGCATAATCCATATAGCAGAACATTGCAAATTAAAAACTATGTTATGATTCAGTTACTGTATCGTTACACTGTATCGTTACACGCCTACACTTTAGGCATTATCAGACACCGGAGGAGAGAAGAGCCTGGGATGTCTGGAGCGTTGTCTCATGTTTTAGGGAAGGTTGCGCACATGCACACGCACACACACACACACACACACACACACACACACACACACACACACACACACACACACACACACACACACACTCACATGCACACACGTGACTGTCTGTGAGAAGGTGTTCTTGATTATAATGACAGAGTTGAATTAAACGTCTAAAGTTAATGTTGAAACCTCAGACTGCCTGCCTGTCTGTCTGCCTGCCTGTCTGTCTGTCTGTCTGTCTGTCTGTCTGCCTGCCTGTCTGTCTGCCTGCCTGCCTGTCTGTCTGTCTGTCTGTCTGTCTGTCTGTCTGTCTACCTGCCTGCCTGTCTGTCTGTCTGTCTGTCTGTCTGTCTGTCTGTCTGTCTGTCTGTCTGTCTGTCTGTCTGTCTGTCTGTCTGTCTGTCTGTCTGCCTGCCTGCCTGCCTGCCTGCCTGTCTGTCTGTCTGTCTGTCTGTCTGTCTGTCTGTCTGTCTGTCTGTCTGCCTGCCTGCCTGTCTGTCTGTCTGTCTGTCTGTCTGTCTGCCTGCCTGCCTGTCTGTCTGTCTGTCTGTCTGTCTGTCTGTCTGTCTGTCTGTCTGCCTGCCTGCCTGCCTGCCTGTCTGCCTGCCTGCCTGCCTGCCTGCCTGTCTGTCTGTCTGCCTGCCTGCCTGCCTGTCTGTCTGTCTGCCTGCCTGCCTGCCTGTCTGTCAGCCTGCCTGCCTGCCTGCCTGCCTGCCTGCCTGCCTGCCTGCCTGTCTGTCTGTCTGTCTGTCTGTCTGTCTGTCTGTCTGTCTGTCTGTCTGTCTGCCTGCCTGTCACTATCTTTCGTCTGGGTTTGATGATGTCATCAGGAAACTATTCTCTCAACGACCACAGCTGTTGGCATGGTTACAGACGTTAGACCCTGATTACCACACACACACACACACACACACACACACACACACACACACACACACACACACACACACACACACACACACACACACACACACACTGTGGAGTGGAATATAGAGACATCATTTATGATATAATTAAATGTTAGTTAAACTTTGGTGAACAGAAAATCCATGTTCTGATCCGAAACAGGGGATAGAAGTCAGACACTCTTCTAATTGTGATATCATTGATCCTTATTGAGAGTTCATTATGGATTGATTTGTTTCCTAACCGCATCTGTAACCCCAAAACAATCTGTAACCCCAAAACCTTCTCTGTAACCCAGAACCTTCTCTGTAACCCAGAACCTTCTCTGTAACCCAGAACCTTCTCTGTAACCCAGAACCTTCTCTGTAAGCCAGAACCTTCTCTGTAACCCAGAACCTTCTCTGTAACCCAGAACCTTCTCTGTAACCCCAACCTTCTCTGTAACCCAGAACCTTCTCTGTAACCCAGAACCTTCTCTGTAAGCCAGAACCTTCTCTGTAACCCCAACCTTCTCTGTAACCCAGAACCTTCTCTGTAACCCCAACCTTCTCTGTAACCCCAACCTTCTCTGTAACCCAGAACCTTCTCTGTAACCCAGAACCTTCTCTGTAAGCCAGAACCTTCTCTGTAAGCCAGAACCTTCTCTGTAACCCAGAACCTTCTCTGTAACCCAGAACCTTCTCTGTATCCCAGAACCTTCTCTGTAACCCAGAACCCCCAGAAGTGTTCACAGAGTTCAAAGGAGGAGTGGTGCAAGCTTGAGGATTGGTCAATCTTCACAGGACATCACAATAGATCAGGGTTCCCTAACAGGCGGCCTGCGTAATAGTGGTGGTATAAGAGCAGCAACAACACTAGTATATCGTCGTTGTCGGGTGGAAAACCTGTATCTTACGCTAGACATAATTCGGCCCTTGGGGAAAACTAATTGGGGAACCCTGAAATACATGACATAAACAGCTAACCACACCAGAACTGCATATTTCTAGTTAGTGTGGTTTTATGTCACCTACAGTAATATATTATTATGATGTCACCTACAGTAATATATTATAATGATGTCACCTACAGTAATATATTATTATGATGTCACCTACAGTAATATATTATTATGATGTCACCTACAGTAATATGTTATTATGATGTCACCTACAGTAATATATTATTATGATGTCACCTACAGTAATAATATATTATTATTATTATTCACCCAAAGTCAAACAGTTTTCATTCAACTTTTCTGTTGTCCTAACAGTCCATGGAGTTAAACTGACCTTTTCTGATTGGACAATAATAATGTCTCACAATATATAAATATTAATGTATCGAATACAAAACGGTACGATGGAATTCAGTTCCCAGGGGATTCCTTGTGACGCACGCGCACGTGTGTGTGTGTGTGTGTGTGTGTGTGTGTGTGTGTGTGTGTGTGTGTGTGTGTGTGTGTGTGTGTGTGTGTGTGTGTGTGTGTGTGTGTGAGACACCTCCTCTGTTTTAATGACAGTCACATAACGATCCGTCATAAAGCATGTCTGTTTCCTGCCTAGTAAACTTAACACACACACGCACACGCACACGCACGCACGCACACGCGCACACACACACACACACACACACACACACACACACGCACACGCACACGCACACGCACACACACACACACACACACACACACTTTGTATGTGTGTGTGTACATTTGAACAATGTATTCATGTCCACACAACTTTGCCTACAGGACATCAATATTACAGGTTCAGGTTACATCACGACATCAAGGCGTTTGATCTCCAGAAACAACCAGACTGTCAGTCAGAGTCAGGCCTACCAGCACTAATACACTTTATCTGTAGAGCAGGGGTTTTCAAAGTGGGTGACGGGGCACCCTGGGGTGACGGGACACCCTGGGGTGACGGGGCACCCTGGGGTGACGGGGCACCCTGGGGTGACGGGACACCCTGGGGTGACGGGGCACCCGGGGGACGGCAGTCCAGGGGTGCCGCGAGATCATTTGATAATATTTGGAATTTATTTGGACACTTGAAAAAATATTTAGTATCATCTTAAACTTGAAGTACAAAGTTATTTTCAGTCAGTTCTAACCAACATGGCTGTTATCTCAACGTTTTCCTCTCAACATAATCACTAAAATATCGTGACTGTCGGGCACAAACCTTGTGTTACAAGACCGTCGCACAAAACTAGTGAAAACAGCCGATCTACAAGCACACTGCTTGTAGATCTGCTGTTTTCACTAGTTTAGTACATTTTATAGATGATAAATACAGGTAGGTTTCCACCCGACAACGACGATTATAAATATAAGGTGCTGGGAGTGAAAATTATAATGTAGGGGTGCCTCGGATTAGAAACATATTTATGGGGTGACCTGAGACAAAAAAGTTTGGGAACCCCTGTTGTAGAGAACCTTTCATGACATGAAATGCAGCTCAAAGTGTTTACAGAGCACAAATGAAGCACAAATGAAGCTTAACAGAAAAAGCACACAGCAGCGTCTCTGCCATGCATGGCTTCCACCAGCGACCACAGTAAGACAACACAACACCTGGCCATCCTTTCTGCTTCTCCTCTGGACACCACAGGCTGTCCAACTGTAACAGAAAAGGTGATTCCACTTGCAATACGGTATTTTACCTGGAGAAATCTCCAACTGAAGCCACCTTCACTTCACCCCCCCCCCCCCCCCCACACACACACACACACACTCCACCCATCGCGTCCTGACAGCCAATCAGCGTTGATATTGTATGGAGACACGGACATGTATAAATAATAATATTATTTATGGACTATTTCTACCACCTGCCCTTTAATGATGACAGGTTGAGGAACCTTCTTTTTACAAAAGTTAACACAAGACCAAAGAGCTAGTTGTTAACTTGTAAAAAGAAGGTGCCTATTTTACCTGTCATCATTAAAGGGCAGGAGGTAGAAATAGTCCAGTCCTATAAATATCTTGGTGTCCACTTGGACAGGAAGCTGGACTGGAAGATGAACACAGATTCTGTGTTCAAGAAAGCTCAGTCTAGACTTTTTCATTTGAGAAAGCTCAGATCTTTTGAGATCAGTAGGTCACTTCTTCATGTTTTCTACCAAGGTATCCTTGCTAGTGTCCTCTTTTATGCTGTGCTCTGCTGGGGGGGCAGCATCACGGATCAATAAATTGATAAAAAAAGGCTGGCTCAGTGATTGGCCTCCCTCAGGATACTTTGGATATCACTATAGCCAAGCCAATGAGGACCAAATTGAACACTATTCTTCAACATCAACATCCCCAAAATGATTAAATAGAAGGGCTACAGTAGATTGATTACATCCATGGTAACGATATTCAAGGTAAGTTTGGTTCCAACCTTACTGTGTACAAGGACTTGCTATCAGTGCAGTGCTTGCTCCACCATCATAACTATTTGTTGTTAGATTGTTCCTGATTAATATGCAAAAATCACAATACAGTAAGTTAATATGATGGCAGAGCAAGCACAAGTCTTACAGAGTAACAGTGCAACCTATAACTACCTTGAATATTGTGGATGTACCCTTCTTTTGAATCATGTTGATTTTATTTTGTGTCGATTTGGTCAAAATAAATTGAACCATCGCTCCATTGTTTACAATGGTTTGTAATGCAGGCTGCCACCCCTGCTGGTCATGTGATCCAAGATGGCTGCCACCCCATGTGGTCATGTGATCCAAGATGGCTGCCACCCCATGTGGTCATGTGATCCAAGAATAAGGTCTTTGGATAAGGAAGTTCACCCTCCGACAGCGAGCGGGTGTGTGGCGACACACACACACGCACACACACACACACACACACACACACACACACACACACACACACACACACACACACACACACACACACACACACACACACACACACACATACACACACACACACACACACATACACACACACACACACACACACGCACGCACGCACGCACGGTGGTTGGGATTGACATTAGTCTGGCGTAGCCAGACAACTATTCCACAATCTCTGAATGCTATGGAGTCTTTCCGACAGACAATAACCCTATCTCTTACCCTAAAGGCCCATTCCCACTGGGCCAGATAACAGATAAAAAAATCTCTTTCTCCAGATATTTTTCCATTCAAAGTGGAGGGTAGATACAGATAAAAAAAATATCTACCACAGATATTTCCCACAGATTCTTTTATCTGTGGCAAATATTTTTTTATCTGTATCTACCATCCACTTTGAATGGAAAAATATCTGAAGAAAGAGATTTTTTTATCTGTTATCTGGCCCAGTGGGAATGGGACTTATCCCTAACCTTAACCTCTATGGAAGTGTTGCCACTCCGACAATAAGAAGTCACTGTAGAGTGACAACATGTCGAATGGAGACCCCCCCCCCCCCCCCCCCCACCCCCCCCCCCCCCCCCCCCCCGAGTCGGGAACTACAACTCCTGAACGGCCAGTAATGCCAAAATATTCCTCCTTTAATGTTACCACTAGACGTGTGTGTGTGTGTGTGTGTGTGTGTGTGTGTGTGTGTGTGTGTGTGTGTGTGTGTGTGTGTGTGTGTGTGTGTGTGTGTGTGTGGTGAAGCAACAACAAACACTTTCTTTGTGTTTTTTTTGTCTCAACAGTGATTGGTGGACATCTGGAAGTGCTCAGTGATTGGTGGACATCTGGAAGTGCTCAGCTACGCGCTGTAGTCACGGCAACGACCCAGAGGACAGGACACATGCTGCACATGTGCCTGATGCATGGAAACAATGCATTATGGGATATGTAGTGTCTTTCTTTTACAAATATGATGCACTGTGTTAAAGATGACGATAAGAGCGTCCACAAAGATGAAAATCACTACATGTCAGTCATATGCTGGCCTGGATAACTAAACTGAGCCTGATTTAAGGATATATTTCAGGAACAAGTGTCATTCGCAATGCATTCTGGAGTGTAGTTTCTGCAGTTTTGACAACAGTTCTGTACACATTGTTGTACCCTGCCCTTTTTTCAGCTTTCTAATTAATCGTTGCATGCAAAAAATAGTGTTTATTGTCATGATTCCTCACAAGCTGGGGTGGCTTTGTCTGAGGCTTAAAAGACGTTTAAATATATACTTTATGAAATGTCTATGGATGAAATCTATGGGGAAAACGCTTAGTGAGGACAGGCGGGGGCGGGGCTTAAACTAACATGGACAGTAAAGTTCCATAATGGCAGCCCTGAGGACATTCAGAATCAGCAGGTGTAAAACATTATGTTTAGTTTTCAGGCCAGAAGAAGAATAGAAACAGAATAGAAAGGAGAGCAGGGACATAGGAGCTGGCCCCTAGAGAGACAGTGATGACACTGGTGAGGCAGGCAGGGACCCTGAGACAGGGACCCCTGAGACAGGCAGGGACCCCCCAAAACGTTTCCAATGCAAACTGGATTGTTTCTCTGCATTGTTTTGGGGGCGGGGCCATAGCTGGACGGTCAAAGGTCTCAGGTACCATTCCAACACTCAGTGATGTCCTTGAGCAACACCCCCCCCCCCCCCCCCCACCCTCTGTGAAGATGAAACGGAACTGCGTGCGTGCGTGCGTGCGTGCGTGCGTGCGTGCGTGCGTGCGTGTGTGCGCGCGTGTGCGTGTGTGTGTGTGCGTGCGTGTGCGTGCGTGCGTGCGTGTGTGTGTGTGTACAGGGTGTGTTTTCCTCATCAGATTCTTATACTCACCTCACAGGGTCAAAGGTCAACACCCCCGCTGACCTGTCACTCATAAAACACCCTAACGTCTGGAAACCTGTGTGTGTGTGTGTGTGTGTGTGTGTGTGCGTGTGCGTGTGCGTGTGCGTGCGTGCGTGCGTGCGTGCGTGCGTGTGTTCCTGTCACACTAGTTAGTGTGGTGATTCTGGTCAACCACACTTAAGATTTCCAAATGCATCTCTCTGGTTTCAGAGCTCTGAATCCACACCAGAAAAATCAGAAAAAGTCTTGAAACCTTCACGCCTCCACACGGCCCCGTGTAGAAACATCTCTCTGTCCACATGACAACGGAAAAACGCTATTAAACTCCTGTCAAAAGCCTGCGTCCCTCTGTTCTCACTGTATCTATAGGATATCCTTGTCCACGTTTCACAATCTTCAACAGTTTAACCTGCTTAGTGCCATTAATTAAATGTCTTTGAAAGTCCAAGATGCCATGGTCTCCATAGACTTCATGTAATTCATAGTGCACGGATCGTGCGCACGCCCATGCCTAGATCATGCACCACGTGTGTAGATGCTGTTCACAGCTTTCAAACAAAAAAATCTGCTTGGAAATCCGTTCAGGCATTCATGAGCTAGCAGCCATTATATTTTCTTCAGATGTAAACAAACATGGCTGCCATGTTTGAAAGAATGAGTTGGTATGGGGTTAAACATGCAATTTCGTGATCGCGATCATGCCTAATTCATTTTTTGGGGTCCAAAAAACATTTTTGAAAAAAAGAATTGAAAAAAGAAATGTTTTTTCTTCAAAAAAGGCCCAAACTCGGGAAACTCGGGGTTGGCACCAGATGTGTTAAAAGCCTGTCAAAAGCCTGCGTCCTTCTGTTCTCACTGCAGCGCAGCTATATCTATAGGACAGCGCTACTCAACCCGCGGCCCCGCGGGCCCGCATGCGGCCCTTTCCGCATGTCTGTGCGGCCCGTCATGATCATGCCAATAAAAATAAGATTTTTCTAAGCCTGTCAAAGTTAACGCGTAACGCAAAGCGCGGTGATGTTTGAGCCTCCGTGCACTCCGTAGGTAGGGATAAGAGTCAGGAAGCGAATGTAGTCAATGCATAGAGCACAGCAGTGCGGAGATGCAGGCGGCTACACTAGAGCTATATAGTACAACGAGACAGACAAATCTGCGGAGATTTTGCAGCAGACAACCACAGTCGGGCTCACTGGAGTGGAGACGCATGCCGGTCGTGCGATATATGAACGGTCGCGATCGTCATGTTTCAGGCTAATGAAGACGTAGCCCTTGTCTGTGCTTGTCTCTGCCTCCGCTGCTTGTCTCTGCCTCCGCGACTCCGCCAGTCAGGACAGACAGTGCAAGCATGAACAGATCGCGCAGCAGCCAAGGAACTATGCTTATTACCACAAATCTCCTCCAACGAGCTGCTGTGTTTTACAAAGCTCAAAGCATCAAACTGTTTTACAAGTACAGTGCATCTGAGGCTGAGTTGAACTGTACTTGAGTTATTTTTTCCATACAATAACTCTCTTCACCAAAAATAGCCGATCTACAAGCTCACAATGCATCTTGTGGTGATCTTGTAGATCGGCTATTTTTGGTAAATGTCCCCCAAGAATAGGGATGCTGCGGTTTGAGTGATTGAATAATAAGGTATAAACGTTTATTTATTTAAAATTGTCCTATTAATGAAAAGGAGTGTTAGTGGCATAAATCATGAGAAAAAATACCTTTACATTGCCAAAGTTCACTAGCCTTGCATACCCAGACACAGGGGGGTTTACAAAAAGATTGAACCAGATCTGTTCATTTTCACTTAACATTTTGTGAATAAAGCCTAATTTGATAAACATTTCAAATGTCATCAATTTCATCATTCCATCCATGACAATCTTTTGGTTCAATGAGGTTTGGCCTGGCTTATATAAATGGAAATGTGTCTGTTTTCTGTGCGTTTCCTTAATTATTAGACTTGTCATGAAGTGTGTTACAAAATCAATGTAAACGTCCAAAATAGGACCGTCATTTTTAGCTTGCGGCCCTTTGGACTTTTGGTATTTTGCTGAGTGGCCCCTGAGCCATCTCAAGTTGAGTAGCCCTGCTATAGGATATGCATTGTCCAAGTTTCACAATCTTCAACAGTTTAACATGCACAATTGCTAATTAAACATTCATTTAATATAATTTCTGAACTATTTCTACAGCAGGAGAGGGGAGAGGAATCGAAGCAGTAAACGAGTAGCCTATAATAGGTGCTCCACACTTGTATTCTCCCCATCTTGACAAGATGGTATATTACCAGGTTCCGCAGGTCAGCTGCACAGGTGCAATGCATTATTGTTAATTGTGGCACGTTTACTAACATGCCAAGTTTAGCTGATTGATTGATTGATTGAAGACTTTATTAGAAGTTTGCATAGGAAAAGGTACAGTTTCATGACGGTACAGTTCACTGGTACAAGGTCTACTAAAAGGAGATCCATGAAAATACTAAGCTTATTTCCACTGGAAACCATTGAAGTATCTCATATAACATTGAATGACAGACGAATAGAACACAGTACTATGCAGTAGATATGTAAAGAAAAACAAAAAAGAAAACAGTAAGTCTAAACAAACAGTAAGTATATACAAAGAAGGGGCAGGGGAGGGTAGGGTTGGGCTAGGTTAGTTGTTTTACCAGTTGCGAACGGCTGCTGCCTGTAAGTGGTTTTTCAGGGCAATTTTAAAGGATGCTAGTGATCCACACTCCTTTATGGAGTGTACCTGCACTTGAACAACCGTTCCAGGCTGCCATATCCAGCCCAAGAAACCCAAGAAACCTGTGTAAAAAACTGACAAAAGTAGTTTTTTTCAGACATTGTGAAAATAGCAGATCAACATGCTCACAACGCCGAGCATGTAGATCTGCTATTTTCACAATAGAACCGTGTTATACAAAATGTAAAGCCTCTTTTCCATGAGGACTCCCATCTTTGCCAGACCCTAGCTTTGGCTGAACTGACGCCACTGCTCTTTTCATGGCCATAATTTGAGCAAGAGAAGAGGCAGTCGCCTCGCAAGAATAAGGGATGCATAAGGGATGATAATGAGCACCTTATCCTCCTCATAATATGGATATTCTACAGAGACCACAGGATTCATAAGGGATGATAATGAGCACCTTATCCTCCTCATAATATGGATATTCTACAGAGACCACAGGATGCATAAGGGATGATAATGACCTTATCGCTCCTCATAATATGGATATTCTACTGACACCACAGGATTCATAAGGGATGATAATGAGCACCTTATCCTCCTCATAATATGGATATTCTACAGAGACCACAGGATTCATAAGGGATGATAATGAGCACCTTATCCTCCTCATAATATGGATATTCTACAGAGACCACAGGATTCATAAGGGATGATAATGAGCACCTTATCCTCCTCATAATATGGATATTCTACAGAGACCACAGGATTCATAAGGGATGATAATGAGCACCTTATCCTCCTCATAATATGGATATTCTACAGAGACCACAGGATGCATAAGGGATGATAATGACCTTATTGCTCCTCATAATATGGATATTCTACTGACACCACGGGATTCATAAGGGATGATAATGAGCACCTTATCCTCCTCATAATATGGATATTCTACAGAGACCACAGGATTCATAAGGGATGATAATGAGCACCTTATCCTCCTCATAATATGGATATTCTACAGAGACCACAGGATGCATAAGGGATGATAATGAGCACCTTATCCTCCTCATAATATGGATATTCTACAGAGACCACAGGATGCATAAGGGATGATAATGACCTTATTGCTCCTCATAATATGGATATTCTACTGACACCACGGGATTCATAAGGGATGATAATGAGCACCTTATCCTCCTCATAATATGGATATTCTACAGAGACCACAGGATTCATAAGGGATGATAATGAGCACCTTATCCTCCTCATAATATGGATATTCTACAGAGACCACAGGATGCATAAGGGATGATAATGAGCACCTTATCCTCCTCATAATATGGATATTCTACAGAGACCACAGGATTCTGTCATCGTAGTAAGGAGGAGGAGCACAAGGTGACGTCAGCAGGCAAAGAACTTCAGCGTTTATGTTCTCCACACGGCAAAAGAAATACGCCCCGGGTAACAAAAATGAACCGTGGCTGGAGTTTTGGAACTTATTCGTTTACGTCCTCCGTTTCATGCGTTTGCACGTGGACACCAATATGGGCAACCGTAAATGTTCCTCCCCGGGCAAGGATTTACCCGGCTTGGTGCGGTCGGGCTCTCCGTCAGAAGCTGTAGAAGCAGACAGAGAATATTAGAGATGCTTGCTTTCTACACAGAGAGGGCACATCTTTCAACATACAGTAAGATGCTGCCTTCAGGTATGGCATGGAAAGAGGGGGCATTTGCATTTCTTTCACCATAGTAAAAACTGCATTCTGGAGAGGGCACTTTTTACAGACGGATAAAAGGGCAGGGGCTCAAGCCCCCTTTGATGTCTATATGTGCATGTGTCTGCAGTCAGCAGATGGACAGACACACTGACACACAGTCAGTAGATGGACAGACACACTGACACACAGTCAGTAGATGGACAGACACACTGACACACAGTCAGTAGATGGACAGACATACTGACACCCAGTCAGTAGAGTCAGTAGATGGACAGACACACTGACACCCAGTCAGTAGATGGACAGACATACTGACACCCAGTCAGTAGATGGACAGACATACTGACACCCAGTCAGTAGATGGACAGACACGCTGACACCCAGTCAGTAGATGGACAGACATACTGACACAGAGTCAGTAGAGAACAGAGTCAGTAGAGAACAGAGTTGACCACGGTTCACCAGAGGACCAACACCCTGGTCCTCCAGTCATTCAGTAGAACACTGGACCCACCCTGCTCTGAGAATAGACATGAGAATGACCACACTCTACCACACTGTGTGTACTGCTGCCAGCATGCACACACACACACACACACACACGCACACGCACGCACGCACGCACACACACGCACGCACGCACGCACGCACGCACGCACGCACGCACGCACACACACACACGCACGCACGCACGCACACACACACTACATGTCTGTCCGTCTAACTCTCAATGTCTCTCCCACGGTCTCTCTCTCTGTCTCTGACTGTCTCTCTCTCTTTATCTCTCTCTCTCACTGACCATCCTCCTCTCTTTTCTATCTCCCCCAACTCCCCCCCCCCCCCCCCCCTCTCTCTCTAGGAATAGCAGGGTAAAGTGAGGTTAAAATCAAACCTCAGGTTTCACCGATGATTTTGGGGACAAAAGAAAAAAAGATTGTAGGAACGTCTGTCTGTCTGTCTGTCTGTCTGTCTGTCTGTCTGTCTGTCTGTCTGTACAGATCATCATGTTGACAGACAGACAGACAGACAGACAGACAGACAGACATGTCATCATGTCAACAGGACAGTGCTGACAGTCGTCTGAAGTCTGAGGGCCAAATGCTACAGGGCAGGAAGGCCATCAAATAAATCAAGGTTTAGTCATAAATAAATCAAGGTTTAGTCCATTGAAATAATGAATTGAATTTAAGGGTTAAGGATGATTTTGAAATGTAGATCTGCGGTGAAATAAATCTCAGCCCTGCACAAATCAAACTTGGCGGTTCTGCACAGCGTAGGAATCTGGCTGTTTCTTTTCAGTCCTCGTAGAATTTTAAAGATTTGTTTTCTATCTTTATTGACAGTAGACTGACAGGAAATGGGGAGAGAGATGCATGGGTAGCGACACGCAGCAGAGTT
>NC_137813.1:1114210-1141710 GCF_963921795.1 Nannobrachium achirus | reverse complement strand
ACCAGAACGTCACAATCAGAACTCTCATGACCAGGACGTCACAATCAGAACTCTCATGACCAGAACATCACAACCACAACTCTCATGACCAGAACATGGTCCCTTACGTTGCAAGATGGCGCCGTGGCATGGCGACACGTTGAGAGCTGCTCTTGCCTTGTTGCTGGTTTTTATGTAGTATGTCACTGTTTTTGCACGTAATGCGTCCTGTACGATGACCTACGATCGCCAGACGTTACTGGACTTGAGATTTGTTGCCTCGGACGTTTTCAGACCGGATTTGCCGGGAGAACTGTATAACAACAACAGCAGCACGGTTCCAACATGGCGTGGCCATAGGAGGAAGAGAGGGAAGCGAGGGGGTTCACTAGTGAAGCTACGTGGACGCCCTTCGCGACCACCCATCCCCAGCATACTGTTGGCAAACGTCCAAGCGATCGACAACAAGATGGACGACCTCCGAACCCGGCTACACGTTGAAAGGGATATAAAGAACTGCTGTGTGCTCTGTTTCACGGAGACGTGGCTGAAGGCTGACGTTCCTGACAGGGCGGTACAGCTAGATGGCTTCTCTGTGTTCCGCATGGACCGTTCGATGGCAAACACGGGGAAGACGAAAGCGGGCGGTGTTCTGTTTTACATCAACGACTCTTGGTGCACAAATGTGGATATAGTCTCACACCACTGCTCGTCGGTGCTGGAGCACTTAACACTACGGTGCAGACCGTTTTACCTACCCAGAGAATTTCCTTGTGTGTTGCTGACGGCTGTATACATCCCACCAGAAGTGAATGCATCCGAAGCTATGGACGAGCTAAGCGATGTCATTTGTAAGCAGGAAAATAAGCACCCGGAAGCCATTTCAATCGTGGCGGGGGACTTTAACCACTGCAACTTGAAATCGGTGTTGCCGCACTTCTACCAGCACGTTAAGTGCCCAACAAGGAAGGTAAGGACGCTGGATCACTGTTACTCCACCATCAAGGATGCCTACAAAGCGGTCCAACGGCCCCACTTTGGGAGATCTGACCACCATGCGGTGCTACTACTACCTGCCTACAAGCAGAGGATGAAGAGCGAGCAACCCAGGGTGAGGTCTGTACAGTGCTGGTCCACAGATAACGTATCTAAACTCCAGGGCTGCTTTGAATCGACAGAATGGTCCATCTTCAAAGACTCAGCCACAAGTTTGGATAACTATGCTGACACTGTCACCAGCTATGTTAAATTCTGTGTGGATAATTGCATCCCAGCGCGAACCGTTCGCTCCTATCCCAACGAGAAGCCGTGGATGAACCAGGATACTCGTCTGAAGTTGAGAGAGCGCCGAGTCGCTTTTCAATCTGGGGACGAGGAACGGTACAAAAAATCCAGATATGACCTGAGGAGGGCGATCAGAGACGCTAAGAGACAATATAGGGACAAACTGGAGAACAACTATAGTGGCTGTGACGCACGGCGTATGTGGAGAGGGCTGCAGGCGATTACGGATTACAAACCGAAGCCGGCTGTTATTAACACCTCGGACTCTCTACCAGACGAATTGAATAACTTTTTCGCCCGCTTTGAATCTCACAACACGGACCCAGTTACACCGGTGCGGGGTACACCCGGTGCGGTGGAGCTGCAGGTGACACAACGAGATGTGAGTAAAACTTTTAAAAGCGTTGGGACTCATAAGGCGGCCGGTCCTGATGGGATTGCCTCACGTGTCCTTAAATTGTGTTTTGACCAGCTTTCGGGAGTCTTTACTGACATTTTCAATATGTCCCTGTCATTGTGTGTGGTACCGTTGTGTTTCAAGGAAACCATAATTGTACCCATAGCAAAGAAAAATCCTGTCACCTGTCTTAATGATTATCGCCCTGTGGCTTTGACCTCTGTTCTTATGAAGTGTCTGGAAAAAATGGTTATATCACATATAACGCACATTATCCCTGCCAATACTGATCCATTACAGTTTGCATACTGTGCTAATAGATCAGTCGATGATGCTATTTCTCTCGCACTACACATTGCCTTGAAACATCTGGAGAATAAGAACTCTTATGTCAGACTACTCTTCATAGATTATAGCTCTGCCTTTAACACGATTGTACCATCTAAGCTCGTGTTGAAACTCAGGGGTCTTGGTCTGGGCAGTAGTATCTGCAACTGGCTGTTTGACTTTTTGACAGGCAGGCCACAATCTGTACGAATAGGGAACAAGCATTCATCTAAGATATTGACCAGGACTGGAGCGCCCCAGGGCTGTTGCCTCAGTCCCTTGTTGTATAGTCTGTTCACCTATGACTGTGTTGCCAGGTGTGGAAATAATTCTATTCTCAAATTTGCAGATGACACCACTGTTATAGGACTAATATCCAACGATGATGAGAGGGCCTATAGGAGGGAAATTGAAGAGCTAACCCTATGGTGCCAGAATAACAATCTCTCTCTAAATGTTAGTAAAACAAAAGAGATCATCGTTGACTTTAGGAAATCTGAAGTCAATCACAGTCCCGTAACCATAAATGGTTCACCTGTAGACATAGTGGACAGTTTCAAATTCCTGGGTGTTCACATAACAAACTCACTCACATGGTCTCAAAACAGCGAAGGTATCCTTAAGAAAGCGCAGCAGCGATTGTACTTTCTGCGGCGCCTCAGGAGATTTGGCCTAAGCACCAAGGCTCTTGTTAATTTCTATCGCTGTACCATAGAAAGTGTATTGACAGGATGCATAACAGTGTGGTTTGGTAACGTGACTGCTCAAGACAGTAAACAGTTACAGAGAATTGTGAAGAGAGCTGCCAAAATCATTGGCACAGAATTACCACAGCTACACACAATCTATAACACACGCTGTAAGAAAAAGACAGAGAACATCTTAAAGGACAGCTGTCATCCCGCCCATTCCCTGTTCTATCTACTCCCTTCAAAAAAACGTTACCAGAGCATCAAATCTCACACCACCCGTTTCAGTAATAGTTTTTATGCTCAAGCAATCAGGCTGCTTAACGAAGAGATGGAAGCGAGACGTAGGTAGTCATGTACAATATACGCAGTTTTTAAACTGTACACTGTCACACTGTATGGTTGTTTTGTTGTTTTTTTTGGGTTGTCCTGGGTGACCTGTTGTTGTCGTATTGTTTTGTGTGCAATAAGGCTGAGAGTGCTCTTGGCACAAGCATTTCATTGTTTGTCTGTACTTGTATGGATACGCATTTGACTAATAAACCGAACCTGAACCTGAACATCACAATCAGAACTCTCATGACCAGAACATCACAATCAGAACTCTCATGACCAGGACGTCACAATCAGAACTCTCATGACCAGAACATCACAACCAGAACTCTCATGACCAGGACGTCACAATCAGAACTCTCATGACCAGAACATCACAACCAGAACTCTCATGACCAGAACATCACAATCAGAACTCTCATGACCAGAACATCACAATCAGAACTCTCATGACCAGGACGTCACAATCAGAACTCTCATGACCAGAACGTCACAATCAGAACTCTCATGACCAGAACGTCACAATCAGAACTCTCATGACCAGGACGTCACAATCAGAACTCTCATGACCAGAACATCACAACCAGAACTCTCATGACCAGAACGTCACAATCAGAACTCTCATGACCAGGACGTCACAATCAGAACTCTCATGACCAGAACGTCACAATCAGAACTCTCATGACCAGGACGTCACAATCAGAACTCTCATGACCAGAACATCACAATCAGAACTCTCATGACCAGAACATCACAATCAGAACTCTCATGACCAGAACGTCACAATCAGAACTCTCATGACCAGAACGTCACAATCAGAACTCTCATGACCAGGACGTCACAATCAGAACTCTCATGACCAGAACATCACAACCAGAACTCTCATGACCAGAACATCACAATCAGAACTCTCATGACCAGAACATCACAATCAGAACTCTCATGACCAGGACGTCAGCGCTTCAGTAATAATCCCTCTGACAGTCAAACCACTTGCCCCTATTAGTATGACAAGTAAACCAGGGAACACACAGAGAAACCACTTGCCCCCATTAGTATGACAAGTAAACCAGGGAACACACAGAGAAATACAGTTGTGGACAAAAGTATTGGCACCCTTGCATTTATTTAAAGACAGTTTAAACACACCATTTCTTCCAGAATCAGAGTGTACATATTGGAATTTACTGTATTCTGAGAGACAAATGAATACAGAAAACACATCCAATCTGTTCTCTCAAAATGGTGGAGAACACTACTATATATGAATTAACCGTGGAACTCTTTGATTGGTTCCCAGATCATAACAAGACAGAGACACGTAGGGTTGACTCTGGTATATTTCCACTAGGGATGGAAATCGGAATTGGCCAAAAGTCGGCAGGTATGATATCAAACCGGCTGAATCGGTGACCGGCAGGTCACTGACATAAATACCGGTTTTATGCCAGTTGTGTCTATGGCACTGCACAGCATGATGCACATTAGCAAGTAGCAGCCAGTCTACTTAGTGGCAGCCTACAGAATACAGATGGTGCTGATTACCTTTGCAATGTAAGGATATATTCCATAATCCTGTGTCAATGTCGTCTCCAAAAAGAAGGGGGGGGGGGGGGGGGGAAAGCATGCGTCACCTGCTTTCCTCATGCCTAGTCCAGACGGTCATATTAGACTGGATATTGTTTGTGATTTTGGATATTGTACTATTGTGATTGATTTGGCATTAGTGTTCTTCTAACTTATTGGTACTCAAATTGAAGTATGTCTTGTAGGCCTACTTGGCCTGAAACAAAAGGGTATTGGAGCAACCCTATTTTCTAGTTCTTAGCTAAAGAAATCGTTATCGGAAAAATCGGTTTTGGCAGGTCAGACCTTCATAAAACCGGGGGATCGGTATCGGCCAAGAATGTTGCAATCGGTCCATCTCTAATTTCCACATACAGTATAACCCAAACATGATCTCGTAGTCATGGTAACCACAGTCACAATGACCTGTAGTGTAAGTCCAGACAGTAGTTCACAGAACATAACCTCATGTTCAAATGAGCCTCATGCATGGATCATACATTTATGGATCATAATCCATATCCATCATGCATGGATCATACATTTATGGATCATAATCCATATCCATCAAGAGGAACACAACAAAACAACTGGAATAAATACAGAATGCTACACTCGTTCCACACAGATATTAAACAACTGGTCTGGGCGATATGATTGACAGCCTTTTTTTTTTAGATTGTCATGAAATACTTGAACTTTCATTTAAACTGGTTGGATTAGTGATTACTAAAGATTGAAGTCAACTTTGAATCACCGCAGCCTCCTTGAAATTATTATTGAAGCAAACATTTCATGACAATCTAAAAAGGTGTCAATAATAATATTATTGACAGCTTATTGTCCAGGCCATTCTTTTTTTTTTTCTGTGTGGAATGACAGGGATTCAGTATTGATTACCGTGTTTAGTTGTGTTCCTCTGCAAACCTAATAAGGACATCAGTAAGTACATAAGTACATGTAAAGTATATAGTATATATGTACTTTATTATTATAAAACTGGCATCTGTTGTAGGTATTATAGATAATAAAATGAATGTTCATTATTACAGTTTACAGTTTAGGCATTTAGCAGACGCTTTTAATCCAAAGCGACTTACAATAAGCAGATAATACATCACTATAATAAACAAGATAATATGTCCGTACATCATCAACAATATAACAAATGCAAATGGATGTCTATCTAGAAAAAACATAGTGTAATCAAAGTTCTAAAAAACCTAAAAAAACAAAACAAATGCTAACTAGCTTCATGTATGGTCATTGATTTTTCTGTAGTGCTAAGGGTTTAGGTGGAGTCTGAAAAGGTGAGTCTTCAGTCCACGGTGAAAGCTAGCGAGTGAGTCCGTTGTTCTAAGTGCGACAGGGAGTTTATTCCACAACTTGGGGGCCTGGAGGGCAAACTGTCTTGGACGAGTGGATTTTTGCCCTGGAGTTATTGCTAGCCTATATAAAAAATATGCGCCCCCTCACAATTGTTGGATGTTGTTGGATGTTGTTGATTGCTGTAGGATGATGTAGGATGCTGTTGGATGGAGTAGGATGCTGTTGGATGGAGTAGGGTGGTGTTAGGAGACCTACAGGCGTCAGGTTAATCATGGAAACATGTTTTAAACTGCTGAGAGAGAGAGAGAGAGAGAGAGAGAGAGAGAGAGAGAGGATTGGAGGGAGGGAGAGAGGGATGGAGGGATGAGGAGGAGATGAAAAGAAAGAGAAGAAAGCAGAGGAAGGAGAAGAGGTGGAAACAGGCTCATAAAGAGAGAGAGAGGGGGGGGGGGGGGGGGTTAAAGACCCCCAGTGTGTGTGTGTGTGTGTGTGTGTGTGTGTGTGTGTGTGTGTGTCTGTGTGTGTGTGTGTGTGTGTGTGTGTGTGTGTGTGTGTGTGTGTGTGTGTGTCTGTGTGTGTGTGTGTGTGCGCGCGTGCGTGCGTGCGTGCGTGCGCGCGCGCGTGTGTGTGTGTGCGTGCGTGCGTGCGTGCGTGCGTGCGTGTGTGTGTGTGTGTGTGTGTGTGTGTAAACAGCAGTAAGCATGTTTCAGAGCAGCCAGCGTGGCACAGACACAATGAACCACATGGACATGGTTAAATATGTATCCATGTACACAACATAGAATATATGGAACCAATGAACCACATGGACATGGTTAAATATGTATCCATGTACACAACATAGAATATATGGAACCAATGAACCACATGGACATGGTTAAATATGTACCCATGTACACAACATAGAATATATGGAACCAATGAACCACATGGACATGGTTAAATATGTACCCATGTACACAACATAGAATATATGGAACCAATATTATTACTGGTTCCATATTACATGCAACATAGTCCTGCCTGGCCAGACTGTTGACTCCCGTCATCCAGCCTGGGATAACGGAAGAAGAACGATGAGTAACCGTTTAAAGCGGAAGTGAAGCCTCCTCATTTTTAAGATTGCACATCCTAATATAAATAAAAATCATCTAAGCATATTTACAGTAGCTTGCTGCTTAGCAGAAATTACATTTTAAAACATTTTTTCGTGAACGGGAAATGCCAGCTTCCATTACTCGCCATTCAGGAGGTGTAGTTCCAGACTCTGTATAGCATTCACAGATTGTGGAACACTTGTCTGGCAACGAGAGACTGCATGCAACATGATATTACATTACAACATATCACTGCTGCTCTGCTTACAGGCACAAACCAACTGAACTGTGTTAAAAAAAAATAATAATAATAACAACTTTTCATGAAATAGAACAACATGACACTGCCTCGTCAGAGTTGGTGACTTTATAAATGGTAAATGGTGCATTTATACAGCGCCTTCATCCAAGATGCTTTACAGAGATTGTGCTTTACATTCACCCATTCACACACACATTCATTACAGTACATTCACCCATTCACACATTGTTGGAAAATGGAAATAAGGCATTTAATGTCTTTATTCTATGTGTACTGTGCAGTGTGCATGCATGGATATGCTGTTCATTATCTGGGAAAAACTAATCGTTAGTAATATCGATATGGAGGTATTCAACAACGAAATCAAAGGATGTCCTAATATCGCCTAGCCTTAATGTAGGCCTACATGAGGTTAAGCATAAGGTCTTAATGTAAGCCTACATGAGGTTAAGCATAAGGTCTTAATGTAGGCCTACATGAGGTTAAGCATAAGGTCTTAATGTAGGCCTACATGAGGTTAAGCATAAGGTCTTAATGTAGGCCTACATGAGGTTAAGCATGAGGTCCATTGGTACAGTAGGCTACCTAACAGCTTCATAATAGAACACTGGTGCTAATCCTACAATTATCTGGCACTGGTGCGTGTGTGTGTGTGTGTGTGTGTGTGTGTGTGTGTGTGTGTGTGTGTGTGTGTGTGTGTGACACAGTAAACCTCAGCCAATAGGAAGTGACCTGCTGGCTGGAAACAGCCAATAACAAACTGCCATTCCCTGTGAGTGGCCACACCTACTGTTAGCCCTCCTGCCCCAAATTATGTCTCTCTCTCTCTCTCTCTCTCTCTCTCTCTCTCTCTATAAGTTTATAGTTGTGGTGACAAACTAACAGACGTGATAAAACAACAGATCTCCCCTCAACATCCATCAAACGACTGCAGTTCATTCAGAAGAATGAAGAACACTACTGTTATATCTTATACTGATAATAACACTGCAGTTCATTCAGAAGAATGAAGAACACTACTGTTATATCTTATACTGATAATAACACTGCAGTTCATTCAGAAGAATGAAGAACACTACTGTTATATCTTATACTGATAATAACACTGCAGTTCATTCAGAAGAATGAAGAACACTACTGTTATATCTTATACTGATTATAACACTGCAGTTCATCAATCCTTACACTGTCAGAGAAAGCTTTTCAATACTCCTGCTGTTGGTTTATTATTATAGCAGTAAGACTCCCTGATCGGGAGATAAGAAACCGTGAGGTCGCATCCACAAACTTTAGAAGGCAATGGCATCCAATCAGGAGGGAATATGGGAAATGGGACAGATCCATGTTATTGTTGATGACATGACTTTAGAGATACTGTGTACCGCTTTGCGTGATTTCAGGACAAAATCTATAGGAGCAGTGTCCAAAAATGTGTTTTGCAAAAATCTGCCTGATGGTGGCGCTAGAAGAGGGCCATGTGAGAAATGAGGGGCGGAGGTTGTGGTTTGACAGCCAAGGAGTGTGTGTGTAACAAATAACCCAGAAGGAGTTCCCATTCTAAATGGGTTAAAAACTACTGCTGGTTTATAAAGCTTTTTGTGTTTCTGTCCCTAGAATGACAACGTAAACATTCAGTTTTAAATGCTCCTCATATCAGAACAAAGATCTGATAGGACTCTGACTTCTCCTTAATGCTCCTCATATCAGAACAAAGCTCTGATAGGACTCTGACTTCTCTTTAATGCTCCTCATATCAGAACAAAGCTCTGATAGGACTCTGACTTCTCTTTAATGCTCCTCATATCAGAACAAAGCTCTGATAGGACTCTGACTTCTCTTTAATGCTCTCTGACTTCTCTTTAATGCTCCTCATATCAGAACAAAGCTCTGATAGGAGTCTGACTTCTCTTTAATGCTCCTCATATCAGAACAAAGCTCTGATAGGAGTCTGACTTCTCTTTAATGCTCCTCATATCAGAACATAGCTCTGATAGGAGTCTGACTTCTCTTTAATGCTCCTCATATCAGAACAAAGGTCTGATAGGAGTCTGACTTCTCTTTAATGCTCCTCATATCAGAACAAAGGTCTGATAGGACTCTGACTTCTCTTTAATGCTCCTCATATCAGAACAAAGGTCTGATAGGACTCTGACTTCTCCTAAAGCAAGGCTGTGTTCAGAACTAGAATGCAGAAAGTAGTGCACTAACATCCATGGCCCATGCAGGTGCATAGGGCTGGGTTAGGTTAGTCTTAGGGTTACTAGGGAAATAGGACTAAAGGTCTTTGCACACTGCTGCGTTTTTCGGGCCTTATATCAGAGTGAATTTCGGAGCGCGTGAATAAAAAAATCAACCTCATGTTATGTCAATCATGTTTGCACACTGCCGCCCGTTTCTATTTATTTTCGGACCAGGGTTGATTTTTCCCGATTTTCGCAAGTCCTTTGCTCTCTCTCTCTCTTTCCTCTCTCTCTCCCTGGCTTTTGGATTTTGGATTTCCAAAACGCAACGAAAGCAGTGTGCAACCAGCTTTAGTTCTGACTGCCTTCAGAACTACGCTGTGACAAACTGAGAATGTTCTCTCTGGTTTTGACATCACAGAGCTCTGAGATCCTCCTCCATTGTTCACACAACTCTGCTCTCCTTCACAGACACACAGTGGTCAGTCAGTAAACTACAGTTTACAGTGTAGGCGTTTAGTAGACAATCTTAATCCAGAATGATTTACAATAAGCAAAGACATCACAAGGTAAAACACCAAATGTATAGATATAGTCATCTAGGATCATAAACCCAGAAAATATCACAGAGCTAATAACCCCCAAAAGATCAATACTCTGTACATTGTACTGTAACGATCCACTCTATAGGATGCCAGGTGCAGTAGATTAGAGATTATGATGATTGATTATGTGTGACGTTATAGAGTAGATCATGTATTCATTGATTATATTAATATCTAGGTGACGTCTGTATGATGATACTAATACCTGATAGTTAGGAGTAGAGAGGTCTTCAGTAGGCCTCAGTAACTGTTGTTTTGGTAAAGCCTATCTTGTTATGGTACAGATCGTTCCAGAGGCCTTGAAGCCACACAGTATAACTCTAGTGTCTGACCATTCTTCTGGGCAGAACTACTTTACCACTGACCTGAGTGTTAAACTGTACTTCTGTCCATGATATCATGTTACATAAACCTGACCACCACCACCACCTAATATAAATGTCTTGTCTCCTCATTTTCTCATGCTTATTGATTGATCTGAATTCCACCAGAGTATCAGGTCAACAATGAGCTGGCATCTTGTCTACATCACATTCTACGTTACATTTTAACCTCTGCCTGCAAGGACGTGGAGTCTATAGATCAGTGGTTCTCAAACTTTTTCACGTCAAGGACCCACAAAAGAAGATTTTTATGGCACTAGCAGTGATTCTCAGCCATCTTCATTTCAAGGACCCCCAGTTTGACACACATTAGGGTTACGGACCCCCATTTAATGGCCTTTCTATCTCTGAGACCCCAATTTATATTGTAAAATCAATGTTCATTTATAACAGGTCCATTTGGTTCCATTTGTAGGCTACACTCTCTGAGTTACAGACCCATAAGGGTCCAATTGGTTCCTAACTATCACTTAGCTGGGGACCCCCTGGAACTCCCTCAGGGACCACTGGGGTCCCCGGACCCCACTTTGAGAACCAATGCTATCCACAACTTTCCAACATCCCATCATGCATTGCGCAGAAGTTGCACGGAGCTTCCGGCGCCGCAGCCGAGTGTGATCTACAAGCTCACAACGGCTGCATCTGCGACGCGACGTGAGCTTGTATGTCTGCTGTTAACCGGAAGTGTGGTGCAAAAAAACTCTCCAGTAAATTCCCGCGGAAAGAGGTGGATAGCAGGGACGTGCTGGGCCCCTGATTCAGCCCGGGAAAAAGAGTTGGAGAGGCCCTCATTGTGTGCTATAGAGAGAGATCTCTCTCTATAGCGCTGCTGCTACTCAAAGATTTGACATTTCAGATCATGACAAGTGACAAGCCAGTGGGCCAATTACTGTACATGAGTTATATTTTGTCGTTGTTGGGTGGAAACCTTGTATGTCCAAAACCGTTTGTTTTGTATTTATCATTTAAAAAATGAATTAAACTAGTGAAAACAGCCGATCTACAAGCACACAACGCCTCGCACCGCAAGGCGTTGTGTGCTTATAGATCTGCTGTTTTCACTACTTTTGTGCGACGGCCTTGTATGATGAAGCAGGGCTTTACTTTGCGAAAGAAAAAAATCTAATTTGAAACTTGGAGATACAAGGTTTCTGCCCGACAGTGACAATTTACTTTGTTGGCCGCCCAGCCCCCAAAATGGAACGAAGGCCGACATTTTATTTTTATTTTTTTCCTAATGGCCGGCCTGGAATGAACCGGTAGTTTGGGAGTTGTCCCGCTTTTCCCAATGGCCAGCACGTCCCTGGTGGATAGATCAAGTGGCTGAGGAGGAATCTGAAGAGGTGAGTCTTAGGGGGCGTTCTCACCCAAAGTCCGCTTAGAAGGTCCGGATCAGGGACCAAATGTTTACATTGTTGCATTTTGAATTTGGTCCGGTTAGCGTTCACACAGGACTTTTGTTAAAAGAACCAAATATGTAAACAACTGACACGTGGTCATACAGTCGGCTGTTGATCTATTGACAGAATAGGCTATTCCTATGGAAAATTCTCTCTGCCTAAATTCACTGCCTATTCCAATTAATTTTCTGTTATTAATCACAGCCGCTTCCTATATATCTTTTTTTAAAGAAGCGAAACTCACGCATTTCAGGCAGTAATTAGCGATGGATGGGTGGAGGAATCTCTCTCTCTCTCTCTCTCTCTCTCTCTCTCTCTCTCAAAACATAGCCTGTATAAAGCCTTCTCCTTGATTAATTTAACAATAAATAGCGCAAGAACGCGTGAACATAATAAGCATCACCGTTTCCACATCAAATCTCTCTCTGTCTGTCTCTTTCTTTCTTTCTTTCTTTACAAGCAAGTGAAGCAACGGGTCCATAATGATATTTCCTATCCTTATCAGGTTGGAAATGTGAAGCTAAATGAATAAATAACCTAAATAAAAACAATAAAATAATGTATAATCCCAAATGTTGAATCGCGTGTGAGCCATAACTTTATATGCGGTGGCGCATGCTTAAAAAGAACATAGATCTATTAATGTAACGGGATGCTAATTGCAGATCTGTTCTTTTTAACCACATGATTCATTTAGCCATGAAACATAACAGCCGTGCATCGGACACTCGGACAGTGTTGTAAGCTTTTAAATCCGTTATTTTTGTGCACCGCACCCGATGACATGGACATACTGCCATCCCAGCAACAACGTGAAGAGTTTGACTCATGCACGCCTGTCCTCAGGGAACAGCGAGAGAGCGAAAAGAGAGCGAAAATCCTAATGCCTCGAAAGAAAAGCCAAGTTTGACTTTATTCTGTGTTGTGGTCGTTTGGATGGAGGTTGTGCGCGCAGCGCGCCCGCCGCGCCGCCTCCTCCTCCTGTGTTATACACAAGATGGTGACCTTACTTTTATTTGTGACTGTATTTGTGTCAAAACAAACAATGATCACCGTGTTCGGAGAGCGACCCCTGGAGTCACCGCACACGATGGGTCACCAGTTTCCATGTAGTTAACAAGTCACCGCAGCGCCGGCTCACAGGGAGAGGAGATGATACAATTATTAACGTGTAGCCTACTGCAGGTCATGAAGACATATCAGCGGTCGGGTCATATCAATAATGATTCCCGTAAGAAATTCATGCTTTTAGAACTAATTATTAATCCAGCTTCACAACTGCAATTAACAAAGATTGATGAGTGTAGTCTCTTGTAGCCGAAGTTACAATTGCTTCACGAGTAGTCGTTTATTATTTTTTCCATTATTGTTTTTCAATGAACAACACACAATGCAGAATGTAGTAGGCTGATCAGACATAAGTTTGGTCCTCTATAAAGTCCGGCTCCGTTCACACCGGCAGAGGACCGGACCATGGTCCGTTTGGAAGGGGACCGAGTCCTGCCTTTTCAAGAGGACCATGGTCCGGACCAAACAAAGGGACCATGGTCCCTTTGCACGTTCACACCAGCGGACCAAAGGAGAAAGAGGACCATGGTCCCTTTTAAGCGGACCAAATAACCCTGGTGTGAACGCCCCCTTAGGGCGTGTTCACACCAGGGTCCTCCATATATCAGGGATCTCCATATATGGGCATAAAAAGGATTTGGTTCCCCTGGCATCACAGGGATCTCCATATTTCCATATATGGGCATAAAAGGGATTTGGTTCCCATGACATCACAGTGATGTCAGAGCGTGATGTCAGAGCGTGAGAGTCAATCAACAAAAAAGACAAGCGTCAGACAGACAGACAGACAGACAGACAAGATGTGACGGTTCTGATAGTAAACTGCGACCTCCAGTCGCACGAACCCACTTCATTGTTAAAGAGGCTCAATGTCTGCTACAGGCTCTGGTGAAGTGAGTGAGTAAAACATCTCTTTATGAACATGTGGGGACGTCTCCATACCTGACCTCATGGACCATCTGGCCAATGGTAACCCTGGATTCCACTGGGATCCAGTCGATCTCTCTAAACTGGTTCCTATGAGTTCTGGTCCCCAACCCTGTATGACCCTGATCAGTCTGTTCTGAGCTGACTGTTTACTGACCTGCAAAACCAGAGTACAGGGACTATGTTTCTGGACACACTGAGGCAAAGGTCTTCAACAGGGGGTCCTCAGAGTTACTACAGGGGGTCCTCAGAGTTACTACAGGGGGTCCTCAGAGTTACTACAGGGGGTCCTCAGAGTTACTACAGGGGGTCCTCAGAGTTACTACAGGGGGTCCTCAGACTCAGAGTTACTACAGGGGGTACTCCAAATCTTTGTGTGATAGAAACTTCTTTTCTTTCCCTTTTTATATTAACCATTTCCCCCAAAATAGCTGATCTACGAGCTCACTACGCCTCACATTGCGAGGTGTTTTGAGCTTATAGATCTGCTACATTTAGGCAAAGAGGTTTGGTGTAGAGGGGAAAAAGAGCAGACTAAGTACAGAGTGAAAGGTCAAGTTTATTAAGTATTGACGGTTCAAGTGGTTAAATATCTGAAAACACACATTGACATGAATCCAAAATACACTGATGATTGTGCTGTCAAACAATGAAACTATATGGAATCTATGAACAGGTTGTGGGGGTCCCTGCTTCATCTCTCTCTCAACTAAGGGGTCCCTGCTTGATCATCTTTCTCTCAGCTAAGGGGTCCCTGCTTCATCTCTCTCAGCTAAGGGGTCCCTGCTTCATCTCTCTCTCAATTAAGGGGTCCCTGCTTCATCTCTCTCTCAACTAAGGGGTCCCTGCTTCATCTCTCTCTCTCAACTAAGGGGTCCCTGCTTCATCTCTCTCTCTCAACTAAGGGGTCCCTGCTTCATCTCTCTCTCTCAACTAAGGGGTCCCTGCTTCATCTCTCTCTCAACTAAGGGGTCCCTGCTTCATCTCTCTCTCAACTAAGGGGTCCCTGCTTCATCTCTCTCTCAACTAAGGGGTCCCTGCTTCATCTCTCTCTCAACTAAGGGGTCCCTGCTTCATCTCTCTCTCAACTAAGGGGTCCCTGCTTCATCTCTCTCTCAACTAAGGGGTCCCTGCTTCATCTCTCTCTCAACTAAGGGGTCCCTGCTTCATCTCTCTCTCAACTAAGGGGTCCTTGGCCTGAAAACCTTAAAGACCCCTGATCTAAGGTCAAATTATCCTTGGGTGATAAACAACAGATATACAACCAGTGGTGGAAAAGGTACTCAAATGTTTTACTTAAGTAAAAGTATCAATACGATGTAGAAATACTCTCTTGCGAGTAGAAGTACAGAATTCAAAATGTAGTTGAGAAAGTAGCTTTGTAGCTTATTTGTGTTGTCCTCCTGTGCATTCAGTGTATTTACGGAGTTACAGAGAAGTATGAAAAGAAGCAATATTTAAACCCCATTCAGAACGGGTACACAGTATTGTGTATTATTATTTTATGCTT
Source organism: Nannobrachium achirus (assembly GCF_963921795.1). NCBI lineage: Eukaryota > Metazoa > Chordata > Actinopteri > Myctophiformes > Myctophidae > Nannobrachium > Nannobrachium achirus. Next base: position 1,126,374 of record NC_137813.1, on the reverse strand, counting down.
TAACTATTGAACTAGACCAGGTCAACCTGGTTGTGCCAGACCCCCTGTCTGTCATCATCATTTATGACATCATGCCTTTTGTAGGCATGTCATCATCATGTCATCATCATATATACCCTTTATATAGAAAAGGGACAGACCGACATTTGCTTATGTAGGCCTACCCATTTCATGGGTCTGGCAAAAATAGCAGATATACAAGCTCACATTGCGGCACTCGGTGCCGCACTGCGAGCTTGTAGATCTGCTATTTAAAAAAAATTGTGAACATTGGAATTTTGACCAGATTTTGACCCGATTCCTTAAGTGTCTTTTGAATCCTTCTAAGGTTTTTTGAAAAACCTCATGTTTCTATGTCAGTGGTTCTCAAACCTTTTCATGTGAAGGACCCCCAAAATGATATTTATTTGGCTACGGACCCCCATCTCAAAACATTTCGTTCCAGGGACCACCCAGAAGCAAAATTTGAGTTACAAACGTTTGCATTAAAAATACACATATTCAAAGATTTGCACAAATTTTCACGACTTTTATCCAAAATAGCAGATCTACAAGCTCGCAGCGCAGCACTCAGTGCCACGCTGTGAGCTTGTATATCTGCTATTTTTCAATAGTTAAAGCATTCAACAATTCTACAACGTAACAATGCAGTGCCAAACAAAAAGATTCCACAACAGTCTGGTTGTTACACCTGAGAGCCTGTGATGTGTCAACCAAACCATAGTCATCATCATCATCATCATCATCATCATCATCATCATCATCATCCTCCTCCTCCTCCTCCTCCCTGAGCCCTAGCGGTCCTCCCACTCTGAGGTGGCTGGAGGATGCAACGCCAGCGAGTTAAAACCAGAGCACAGCTGCCCTCCGCTGGAGGCAGCAGGTAACTGCACCCTCAAACTACTACACCAGAACTCCCATTCACACACACAGACCCAGGAGTGTCCCTCCCTCCCCCCTCCCCCCTTCCCTCCCCTCCCCGCCCAGCTACTACTGCCTCTGTGTGTGTGTGTGTGTGTGTGTGTGTGTGTGTGTGTGTGTGTGTGTGTGTGTGTGTGTGTGTGTGTGTGTGTGTGTGTGTGTGTGTGTGTGCGTGTGTGTGTGTGTGTGTGTGTGTGTGTGTGTGTGTGTGTGTGTGAGTCAGACAGACACAGAGAGAGGAGACGGTGTTTGTGTCTGAACGGAGTAGAAAAGTTGAGGGGGGAAAATTAGAGGAGAGGAGAGGAGAGGAGAGGAGAGGAGAGGAGGAGCATGGTCAACTTACAGGAGACAAAGAGAGAGAGAGAGGTTTCATGTTTCTCACGTTGTCTCATTGTCTTAAAGGAACAGTTCACTCCAACAGTCTGATGACTTCAACAGATTACAGATCTCAGTCAGACAAAGGGAGAAATGCAGTCGCCTGAGGCAGAAACACAGGACAGATACAGGAGAAAGCAGAACAGGCCCAAAGAGTAGCAGCAACAGGGGGCTCCATCTGTATTTTAGACAAGGTATATTACAACTCTGAAATTACCAATCACCTAGAACAATCTGGTTCTTATATGCCACTACAATGCAACCCTATAACGACTATAAAGTCTGAGATTGACAGCCTTTTGAAACATGGTCTGGACAACAATTGGATCTCTAAGGGTGAATTTGAATACCTCACTGTTGATTACCTTATCACACCCGTGATCTATGGGCTCCCAAAAGTACACAAGAACCCAACTAGACCTCCACTCAGGCCCATCATTAGCAGTATGGGTTCAGTCACAGACACACTGTCTAAATTTGTTGATTATTTTCTCAAAGACATTGTAACACTTCTGCCCTCCTATTTAAGGGATACCACTGACCTCCTAAACTGTCTAAATAATTGTACTGTGAACCCTAACACTCTTCTCGTCACCTTAGATGTGACCAGTCTGTACACTTGCATTCCTCATGACATTGGCCTGGCAGCGACTGCTAAAGCCCTACAAACTCGCGCTGAGACTGAGATTCCTCCAAATCTCTTTCTTTGTGAGTTACTCAACCTAGTGTTAGCCAAGAATTATTTTACACATGAAAACAAATTCTACATTCAAACACTAGGCACAGCTATGGGCACCTCGGTAGCCCCGAGTTATGCCAATATTGTTGTTGGTGACTGGGAAAATGAATTTGTACTGAGTGACAAAAACCCTTTTCTTTCCAATATTAAACTTTGGAGGCGCTACATTGATGACATTATTTGCTTTTTTGAACCAGAGAATGACAATCTCACAGAGTTCATTGCTTATTTAAACCAAACTACTACTTTTCTCAGGTTTACTGCTGACAGCAGTTTAACCTCAGTGAATTTTCTTGACGTAGTCGTCTCGAAAGATCATCTCAATCAAATTCAGACCACAATCTATAGAAAGAAACACTCTATTACATTATAGCTCAAATCATCCCAGCCACTTGAAACGCAACATCCCTACAGGACAGTTCCTGCGTCTCAGACGGAACTGTTCCTCACTAGAAACTTTTAATGACCAGGTCCCTGTCATGAGAAATCGTTTTTTACATAGAGGTTATCCCAGTAAGAGCCTTGAGCAGTCTGTGGACCAGGCCCTACAGACTCCAAGGAGTGATTTACTCACTAGACGCAAAAAAGATGTCAAGCCTTCCAGATTATGTTTTGTGTCTGACTTTAATCACTGCTCCAAACAGATTAAAGAAATAATACGAAAACATTGGCCCGTATTACGGATGGAACCAATGCTTCATAATGTAATGATTAATCCTCCTCTTTTTGCACACAGAAGAGCTCCAACTCTTAGAGATAAACTGGTTCACTCGTCATCATCTAGTCCTGACCGTTCCACCTGCCTGTCTCTTAAGGGCAACTACAGATGTGGACGGTGTGCACAATGTAACAACACCACTAATTGTAAATTCTTCTCACATCCTTTGACAGGTAAAAAATACAAACAAAAGAGTTTCATTAACTGTATCTCCACCAATGTGGTTTACATGTTAACCTGTCCTTGTGGTAAAGCCTACGTCGGCCAAACTAAAAGATGCCTAAAAGTAAGAATCTCTGAACACAAAACAGCTATACGAACAGCCAACATTGAGTATGCTATGGCTAAACACTATCTGGAGGCTGGACATGGATCTGCTTCATCTCTACGCTTTGTGGGGTTGGAACAGGTCACCACCACCAGAGGGGGAAATCTCCCCAAATTGTTATCTCAGAGAGAAATGTTTTGGATCTATGAACTCAATACTATGCAACCACAGGGACTAAATGATGACTTCTCTTACAAACCCTTCTTATAGTGTGCACTAGGAGTTTATGACTTTTATGACTTCTGTTGTTATTTTTGTTTTTCCTTCTCAAGGTGGGTCGACTCAACTGAGAAATACCTTAAAGTAAGGAAGGCACTCGCTTGGAGGGCCCTGAACGGCATGAACAGTGTATGGAACTCTAACCTCCCCCGCCAAATCAAACTTAGCTTCTTCTTTGCAACGGTGGAGCCTGTTCTCCTCTATGGCAGTGAATGCTGGACCCTGAAGCCAACCCTGCAGAAGTCTCTAGACGGGTGCTACACTAGAATGTTGCGTGCAGTACTCAACATCAACAGGAGTGCACATGTTACAAACAGGAGCCTGTATGAGGGAATACCAAAGGTAAGCGAGAAAATTGCCACCAGAAGAATGAGACTAGCAGGACACTGCCAAAGACACCAGGAGCTTCCAGCCAGCAAATTGGTACTGTGGGAGCCAACACATGGGCACTGGTCGCGAGGACGTCCCACAAAAACATACGTGGACGTACTCAAGGAAGACGTAGGGACACAGAACACCAATGAGCTGGCCAGATGTATGGAGAACCGAGATGACTGGAAACAACGATGGAGGGCTCGTCTGAGGACGACCTAGATGATTCTCAAGGTTATCCTGAGATGTCTATTCCTTTTGATTCAATCTTGACACAATGTACAAAAGAGAAGAGAAACTATACATTCTTCTTGTTTTTGTGTTTTTTTATTTTTTATTTTTATTTTCTGTGATTGGTTCTTACTGTGAACCTATTCTGAACTGCCATGTTACTCAGATTGTAATTAGGAACTCATTAAGCTAGCACCTCCCCCCTCTATACAGGTGGGGATGATTACTTGTATCCTATATAAATGGATCAGGGTTAGGGTTGTTGCCAACGTGACGTTATTCTGCAGCGTGCTAACTGTCATGTGAAGCTAACGTGACGTTATTCTGCAGCGTGCTAACTGTAGCGTGTAGCTAACTGCAGCGTGCTAACTGTCATGTGAAGCTCAACCAGTACTCCGGCTAACACCAATGGCAGCTGATTCACAAATAAAGTTTATCTAGTTTCTCCAGAACTAAAATGCGTTGCCCTGTCGGGCAACCACACTAACTAGAAAGAATGAAATTCTGGGAAATTGCAAAACCTGGTGTTCGTTCACAACAGGCCGTTTGGTTTCCGCCTAAAGCGTGGAAACCACTTGAAGAAGCGGCGTCGCTTTGATTTGGTTCCCCTCGTTTGTTTCCCCAATCCCTATTAAAATGCTGGAGTAGCCTAGTGTAGTCTTGCCAGTCGCTATGAATTGGACTAAAAGATGCACATCTACTCCACATCAAGGAGTTTATTAGGTAGGCCCTAAAAGTATGTCCTTTGGTGCAGGGGAATATTTTGTTTAAAAAAAAGTGAAGTGATCCCAGACTAGGTTGCACTGACACAAGTGATCCCAGACTAGGTTGCACTGACACAAGACTAGGTTGCACTGACACAAGTGATCCCAGACTAGGTTGCACTGACACAAGACTAGGTTGCACTGACACAAGTGATCCCAGACTAGGTTGCACTGACACAAGACTAGGTTGCACTGACACAAGTGATCCCAGACTAGGTTGCACTGACACAAGACTAGGTTGCACTGACACAAGTGATCCCAGACTAGGTTGCACTGACACAAGACTAGGTTGCACTGACACAAGTGATCCCAGACTAGGTTGCACTGACACAAGACTAGGTTGCACTGACACAAGTGATCCCAGACTAGGTTGCACTGACACAAGACTAGGTTGCACTGACACAAGTGATCCCAGACTAGGTTGCACTGACACAAGACTAGGTTGCACTGACACAAGTGATCCCAGACTAGGTTGCACTGACACAAGACTAGGTTGCACTGACACAAGTGATCCCAGACTAGGTTGCACTGACACAAGACTAGGTTGCACTGACACAAGTGATCCCAGACTAGGTTGCACTGACACAAGACTAGGTTGCACTGACACAAGTGATCCCAGACTAGGTTGCACTGACACAAGACTAGGTTGCACTGACACAAGTGATCCCAGACTAGGTTGCACTGACACAAGACTAGGTTGCACTGACACAAGTGATCCCAGACTAGGTTGCACTGACACAAGACTAGGTTGCACTGACACAAGTGATCCCAGACTAGGTTGCACTGACACAAGACTAGGTTGCACTGACACAAGTGATCCCAGACTAGGTTGCACTGACACAAGACTAGGTTGCACTGACACAAGTGATCCCAGACTAGGTTGCACTGACACAAGTCATCCCAGACTAGGTTGCACTGACACAAGTCATCCCAGACTAGGTTGCACTGACACAAGTCATCCCAGACTAGGTTGCACTGACACAAGTCATCCCAGACTAGGTTGCACTGACACAAGTCATCCCAGATATCTATCCCAGGATATCTATCTAGAAAAAACACAATATAATCAAAGTTCTGAAAAAAAACCTAAAAAACAAAAACAAATGCTAACTAGCTTCATGTATTCATTGATTCTTTTTCTGTAGTGCTAAGGGTTTAGGTGGAGTCTGAAAAGGTGAGTCTTCAGTCCACGGCGAAAGCTAGAGAGTGAGTCCGTTGTTCTAAGTGCGACAGGGAGTTTATTCCACAACTTGGGGGCCAGGAGGGCAAACTGTCTCGGACGAGTGGATTTTTGCCCTGGAGTTTTGAGCGAGGGTTCTGTCAGCATCCCTGTGTTGGCTGATCTAAGTGACCGGGTGGGGGTGTAGGGGTTGATCAGCTTCTGGAGGTATGGAGGAGCCATACCTTTGGCTGCTTTGAAGGTCAGCATCAGTGTTTTGTATTCAGTGCGGGCCGCAACCGGGAGCCAGTGGAGGCTGCGGAGAAGGGGAGAGACATGTGAGAACTTAGGCTGGTTGAAGACCAGTCGTGCCGCGGCATTTTGGAGTGTCTGGGATGACACAAGTCATCCCAGACTAGGTTGCACTGACACAAAGTGATCCCAGACTAGGTTGCACTGACACAAAGTGATCCCAGACTAGGTTGCACTGACACAAAGTGATCACAGACTAGGTTGCACTGACACAAAGTGATCACAGACTAGGTTGCACTGACACAAAGTGATCCCAGACTAGGTTGCACTGACACAAAGTGATCACAGACTAGGTTGCACTGACACAAAGTGATCACAGACTAGGTTGCACTGACACAAAGTGATCCCAGACTAGGTTGCACTGACACAAAGTGATCCCAGACTAGGTTGCACTGACACAAAGTGATCCCAGACTAGGTTGCACTGACACAAAGTGATCCCAGACTAGGTTGCACTGACACAAAGTGATCCCAGACTAGGTTGCACTGACACAAAGTGATCACAGACTAGGTTGCACTGACACAAAGTGATCCCAGACTAGGTTGCACTGACACAAAGTGATCCCAGACTAGGTTGCACTGACACAAAGTGATCACAGACTAGGTTGCACTGACACAAAGTGATCACAGACTAGGTTGCACTGACACAAAGTGATCACAGACTAGGTTGCACTGACACAAAGTGATCCCAGACTAGGTTGCACTGACACAAAGTGATCACAGACTAGGTTGCACTGACACAAAGTGATCACAGACTAGGTTGCACTGACACAAAGTGATCACAGACTAGGTTGCACTGACACAAAGTGATCACAGACTAGGTTGCACTGACACAAAGTGATCCCAGACTAGGTTGCACTGACACAAAGTGATCACAGACTAGGTTGCACTGACACAAGACTAGGTTGCACTGACACAAGTGATCCCAGACTAGGTTGCACTGACACAAGACTAGGTTGCACTGACACAAGTGATCCCAGACTAGGTTGCACTGACACAAGACTAGGTTGCACTGACACAAGTGATCCCAGACTAGGTTGCACTGACACAAGACTAGGTTGCACTGACACAAGTGATCCCAGACTAGGTTGCACTGACACAAGACTAGGTTGCACTGACACAAGTGATCCCAGACTAGGTTGCACTGACACAAGACTAGGTTGCACTGACACAAGTGATCCCAGACTAGGTTGCACTGACACAAGACTAGGTTGCACTGACACAAGTGATCCCAGACTAGGTTGCACTGACACAAGACTAGGTTGCACTGACACAAGTGATCCCAGACTAGGTTGCACTGACACAAGACTAGGTTGCACTGACACAAGTGATCCCAGACTAGGTTGCACTGACACAAGACTAGGTTGCACTGACACAAGTGATCCCAGACTAGGTTGCACTGACACAAGACTAGGTTGCACTGACACAAGTGATCCCAGACTAGGTTGCACTGACACAAGACTAGGTTGCACTGACACAAGTGATCCCAGACTAGGTTGCACTGACACAAGTCATCCCAGACTAGGTTGCACTGACACAAGTCATCCCAGACTAGGTTGCACTGACACAAGTCATCCCAGACTAGGTTGCACTGACACAATTCATCCCAGACTAGGTTGCACTGACACAAGTCATCCCAGACTAGGTTGCACTGACACAAGTCATCCCAGACTAGGTTGCACTGACACAAGTGATCCCAGACTAGGTTGCACTGACACAAGTCATCCCAGACTAGGTTGCACTGACACAAGTCATCCCAGACTAGGTTGCACTGACACAAGTCATCCCAGACTAGGTTGCACTGACACAAGTCATCCCAGACTAGGTTGCACTGACACAAGTCATCCCAGACTAGGTTGCACTGACACAAGTCATCCCAGACTAGGTTGCACTGACACAAGTCATCCCAGACTAGGTTGCACTGACACAAGTCATCCCAGACTAGGTTGCACTGACACAAGTCATCCCAGACTAGGTTGCAGTTTACAGTTTACAGTTTAGGCATTTAGCAGACGCTTTTAATCCAAAGCGACTTACAATAAGCAGATAACATCACAATAATAAACAAGATAATATGTCAGTACATCATCAACAATATAACAAATGCAAATGGATATCTATCTAGAAAAAACACAATATAATCAAAGTTCTGAAAAAAAACCTAAAAAACAAAAACAAATGCTAACTAGCTTCATGTATTCATTGATTCTTTTTCTGTAGTGCTAAGGGTTTAGGTGGAGTCTGAAAAGGTGAGTCTTCAGTCCACGGCGAAAGCTAGAGAGTGAGTCCGTTGTTCTAAGTGCGACAGGGAGTTTATTCCACAACTTGGGGGCCAGGAGGGCAAACTGTCTCGGACGAGTGGATTTTTGCCCTGGAGTTTTGAGCGAGGGTTCTGTCAGCATCCCTGTGTTGGCTGATCTAAGTGACCGGGTGGGGGTGTAGGGGTTGATCAGCTTCTGGAGGTATGGAGGAGCCATACCTTTGGCTGCTTTGAAGGTCAGCATCAGTGTTTTGTATTCAGTGCGGGCCGCAACCGGGAGCCAGTGGAGGCTGCGGAGAAGGGGAGAGACATGTGAGAACTTAGGCTGGTTGAAGACCAGTCGTGCCGCGGCATTTTGGAGTGTCTGGGATGACACAAGTCATCCCAGACTAGGTTGCACTGACACAAAGTGATCCCAGACTAGGTTGCACTGACACAAAGTGATCCCAGACTAGGTTGCACTGACACAAAGTGATCACAGACTAGGTTGCACTGACACAAAGTGATCACAGACTAGGTTGCACTGACACAAAGTGATCCCAGACTAGGTTGCACTGACACAAAGTGATCACAGACTAGGTTGCACTGACACAAAGTGATCACAGACTAGGTTGCACTGACACAAAGTGATCCCAGACTAGGTTGCACTGACACAAAGTGATCCCAGACTAGGTTGCACTGACACAAAGTGATCCCAGACTAGGTTGCACTGACACAAAGTGATCCCAGACTAGGTTGCACTGACACAAAGTGATCCCAGACTAGGTTGCACTGACACAAAGTGATCACAGACTAGGTTGCACTGACACAAAGTGATCCCAGACTAGGTTGCACTGACACAAAGTGATCCCAGACTAGGTTGCACTGACACAAAGTGATCACAGACTAGGTTGCACTGACACAAAGTGATCACAGACTAGGTTGCACTGACACAAAGTGATCACAGACTAGGTTGCACTGACACAAAGTGATCCCAGACTAGGTTGCACTGACACAAAGTGATCACAGACTAGGTTGCACTGACACAAAGTGATCACAGACTAGGTTGCACTGACACAAAGTGATCACAGACTAGGTTGCACTGACACAAAGTGATCACAGACTAGGTTGCACTGACACAAAGTGATCCCAGACTAGGTTGCACTGACACAAAGTGATCACAGACTAGGTTGCACTTACACAAAGTGATCACAGACTAGGTTGCACTGACACAAAGTGATCCCAGACTAGGTTGCACTGACACAAAGTGATCCCAGACTAGGTTGCACTGACACAAAGTGATCCCAGACTAGGTTGCACTGACACAAAGTGATCCCAGACTAGGTTGCACTGACACAAAGTGATCCCAGACTAGGTTGCACTGACACAAAGTGATCCCAGACTAGGTTGCACTGACACAAAGTGATCACAGACTAGGTTGCACTGACACAAAGTGATCACAGATTAGGTTGCACTGACACAAAGTGATCCCAGACTAGGTTGCACTGACACAAAGTGATCACAGACTAGGTTGCACTGACACAAAGTGATCACAGACTAGGTTGCACTGACACAAAGTGATCCCAGACTAGGTTGCACTGACACAAAGTGATCACAGACTAGGTTGCACTGACACAAAGTGATCACAGACTAGGTTGCACTGACACAAAGTGATCACAGACTAGGTTGCACTGACACAAAGTGATCCCAGACTAGGTTGCACTGACACAAAGTGATCACAGACTAGGTTGCACTGACACAAAGTGATCACAGACTAGGTTGCACTGACACAAAGTGATCCCAGACTAGGTTGCACTGACACAAAGTGATCCCAGACTAGGTTGCACTGACACAAAGTGATCCCAGACTAGGTTGCACTGACACAAAGTGATCCCAGACTAGGTTGCACTGACACAAAGTGATCCCAGACTAGGTTGCACTGACACAAAGTGATCCCAGACTAGGTTGCACTGACACAAAGTGATCACAGACTAGGTTGCACTGACACAAAGTGATCCCAGACTAGGTTGCACTGACACAAAGTGATCACAGACTAGGTTGCACTGACACAAAGTGATCACAGACTAGGTTGCACTGACACAAAGTGATCACAGACTAGGTTGCACTGACACAAAGTGATCACAGACTAGGTTGCACTGACACAAGTCACCAGGAATCCTTTCATTCATTCCTTCTGTGTCAGTGAAATATCAACTACATATCAGAACAGTATTATTCTCTAGATGGACCTCTAGATGGACCTCTAGATGGACCTCTAGATGGACCTCTAGATGGACCTCTAGATGGACCTCTAGATAGACCTCAGATGGACCTTTAGATGGACCTTTAGATGGACCTTTAGATGGACCTCTAGATGGACCTCTAGATGGACCTCTAGATGGACCTCTAGATGGACCTCAGCACAGCAAGGAAGGCAGAAAACTCCCCAAAAGACCAACAACTAAAACACACCATCATCTAAGGATGATCTGCCTCTACAGACCAGAGCAGTTTAGTGAGCTTCTTTAGGAATAATGTGTCATAGCAGGCAACAGAGATGGGACCATAGGAACATTTCATATCACCATTATTGTAACAAAATAAATTGTGATTTACGATATTATCACGATAATCTAAATCTATTATCCTGGGGTGGAACATTTGACAAAAAATTAACAATCTACAAGCTCACAACGCGTCACAATGCGACGCGTTGTGAGCTTGTAGATGGAGAGTAACAATGGAGAGTAAAAAAAAAAGACTGTTTCAAGTATGTATATCATAAGTACATTATAGAGGGTTTAAGTGGTACCGGATATGTAGCTCTGCAAATAAAAGGTGAATTGATCCCAGTGCATGACGGAGGACGATATCATGTTGAATTAAATCTCCATGATGCGATTACCATGAGTGTTTTTTAGTTTTTAGTTTTTTATCACAATAAAAGATAATATCGCTTATCATCCCATCCCTAGGAGGCAACCAGTTTGTCTGTACTCACAAATACAATACAACACGTTATGTGAGAGATGGTCATCATCATGACATCATCATGCTACCAGGCAGGCTGCGAGGGGTGACAGGTTAAAGACAGGGTGAAATCAAAAACATGTTTTTCACACTTTTAGAGCATATCTGTAGTGAGGCCATACCTAACACTAGATGCCAAAAAAAATAGAAAATAAACCATTTTTGTGTATATTTATATCAAAGGTCCCTAAATAGGCCATTCTTAATTACTTTCTGTGAACAGAAATTCAAAAAGTGATGACATAGACAGGTCCGCTTGCATATAAATGAACCTTTGATTACATTCACCTGTTTGTTTCCCATTGCTGATGTTCACGATTTTTCAAAAATAGCAGATCTACAAGCTCGCAGCGTGGCACTCGGTTTGATTGATTGATTGAAGAATTTATTAGAAGTTTGCAATAGAAAAAAGTACAGTTTCATGACAGTACAAATCACTGGTACAAGGTCAACTAAAAGGAGATCCTAGAAAGCCGAGGCTTATTTCCACAGGAACCACACTTTAAGTATCTCATATAACAATGAAAGACAGACGGATAGAACATTAGTACTTTATCTAGGATAATATCAGTTTCAAAAGCATAACATCAAATACAAAAGGCAGAAGCTTGTATATCTGCTATTTTTCAATAGTTAAAGCATAAAATAATGGTTAAAGTGGTTCAAATCTAACGCGACTCGTTCCAGGTATTTGAGAGATAAAGAATACAGAATAAAGTAGGAGGTGAAGGTTAATAGATAAGAATACCAGATCAGAA